>NC_090656.1:79322424-79581846 GCF_040937935.1 Hyperolius riggenbachi | reverse complement strand
CGCCAGGGTGGCTAAAAGGAAATACATATGGCAGCCTCCATATCCCTCTCACTTCAGGTGTCTTTTAAGGTTTCACATTGGACTAAAATTGTAGTTGCAGATAGATGTGCACCTATCCGATACTAAAAGTGACATTTCTGAACATTTTTTTTTAACAAATCATGTCAATGATATTGTAACCCCCAAAAGGTTACAAAATATTATTTCAGATTTGCCTTCTGAAAAATGGCCACAAGATGGCACCACTGAGTATCTAGGCTTATGGAATCAAATAGGCGCATGGGAGGGAGAGTGATTTCCACTACACGCAGATTGGATGCAGAATGGATGCAGAAAAACTGACTCCAATGAAAGCCTATGGGTTGGTTTCCACTAAATGCATTTTTTTCTGATGCAAATTTTCCCATAGGCATTCATTGGAGTCGGTTTTTCTGCATCCATTCTGCATCAATTCTGCATCCAATCTGCGTGTAGTGGAAATAGGCCCAAGCGTCAGAAAGGTCGCATAGACTGTTGCTAAGTGATCCAATATGCAAATTAGGGGGAATTTGCTGGGACTTTCCCGAAGCCCCACGCAGCCTGTCAGAGACTCACAGCACAGGCACAGGGGGCGGGTTCTAGCAGGGTGTAGCTGGAGGAAGCCAGTCTTCAGCCCGGGAGATCAAGAGAGAACGTGGAGGAGAGAGGACTTACGCCAGGAGCTGGTGGTGTGGAGCGGGCAGGAGGTGACACAGAAAGGCCGTAGCAGTCGCCCGGACAGTAGGAGGGGACCCGGCGGCCAAAGAGAGACCAGCGCATACCAGTAAGGACAGCGGAAGCAGGTAGGGCAGACCAAAGGCCGGAGGAGGCAGACCTTGCGCATACCCAAGCCATACCAGAGGCCACAGACAGATGAGTACAGGCCTGTGGGCCAACCCTAAGCCACCTAGTGTGTTTCAAAGTGGTGTTACAACTTACTAGAGACTGTTAGTGTGAGAAAGCTTTCCACACAGTGACATTGAACTTAGAGAAGATACTGTTGATAAGAAGTACATTGCATGTTCAGGCCTAGCTGCTGCTGATAGACTGTCATAAGCCTCCCTATAGTACCCGCATAGCTGATGCAGCCCCCGCCAGCATTAAGGTCTGGTTGATAAAGAGACATTATTGTCCCTGTCAAGTCCGTTTACAGTCAGGAGTTGAGTTACAAGTTACAAGTTCTTCAATTGAGGTGTTCTGCAGAGTTAGCAGGAGAGTAAAGTGAACTTGTCAGCATTACAGTGGAACAGTGGAGGAGGAGTCACATTGCATCTTATGATATTAAAGTGTGCTGCAGGAGCAACCAGGTGATACCTGAGCAAGATACAGAGTTAACAGATTTGGATTACAAGATTTGCATCAACTCTAATTCAGAGTTCATTCAGCTTTAACAACAAAGTGCACTTAAACAGAGTCTTTATTTTACTTTAACCCTTTTTGATTATTTGCTTTATCTTTTGTTTTGTTTGTTGTTTTGGGGAGCCCAAACTAGAGGAGAGGTATTCTAAGGAGAGTGTATTGAGTGTTACAAACACAACCTAAAGAGTATATAAGATCTTGGAGCAAGGTGAATGTCCTGATTGGACCAACCAACGAACTGTGAACTACTCAGTACCCTACTGCGAATTGTCACAAGTTTCCCCCAAGGTTTTGCTGAGCAACAGAACTTTAACTTAGTTGCAAGAGACCAGGGGTGCAGCTAAGGTTTTTGTGGCCCCAAGCGGACTGCAGGCCGAGGCCCACAACCTGCGCGCGCTGAAAAATGGGTGTGTTCATTGCGCGGGAAAGTGGGCGTGACATGACATGTGGGTGGAGCCAGGGTGTGGCCATGACATGTGGGTGGAGCCAACTGCATGATGCTTACATGTCAATATGGACCAAAAAAACAAAACAGACATTTCAATGTAGAAAGCAGTAGACTTTACCCCCCCCCCCCCCCTCTAAAGAAAAAAAAATACATAAACAAAAAATACATAAGTAGGACATTAGACTATGGTAGGGATTAGATGGGGAGCTCCTCTGAGAGCAGTCAGTGACATGGCTATGTGCTTTGTAAAGTGCTGCACAAGAGGTCACGGCGGTAGTAATGCACTAGCACAGAACGCTGTGATATGCAGGAGCAAACACGGCCAAGCATGCACAACAGAGCACACAGCCAGCCCGGAACACCAGCCCCAAGGTGCCAAGGTACGTCAGTAGCGCGCCGCTGCAAAAAATGGGCATGGTCATGACATCATGTGAGCGGGGCTAACTAATGTAACGCATAACAGTGAGGCGGCAGGCCAGAGTTTCCTCCCACAACAGTTAGGCAAAGTTACTCTAATGCTGGGTACACACTGAGATTTTCTGGTCGATTTACTGCCAGATGGATTATTTCCAACATGTTCGATTTGCTTTCCGATCGTTTTCCTAGCATTTTGCGATCTATTTCATATTAAAGTGCATGGAAATCGATCGGAAAATGCTCGGAAAACAATCGAAAAGCAAATCTGACATGTTGGAAATAATCCATCTGACAGTAAATCAACCAGAAAATCTCATAGTGTGTACCCAGCATAAGGCTCCCTGCACACTGCAAATCCGATTTGCGATTCCAATTTTCCCTGAATGCCAGCAACAGAATAACGCAGAAAAAACAGCATGCAGTAACGATTAAAAATCGGAATCACATGCAGTGTGCAGGGAGCCTAAGAGTAATTAGACATTCCACAAACTATAAGAAAAACAAAAGTTTGCTTTCCTAAAACAGAAAGAATTTGCGATAATTCAGGTTGGAGTGAGCTCGAGATGTCTCCCAGGCACCACTGTCACAGGAGCCCTAGTGGCTGACCGCACTTAGCCTTCTAAACGGTGCCAGCGCACAGATCGTGCGAACTCTGGTCGCAGTCTATGCGCAGGAACCGTTAAGAATTAGCCGCAGACAACTCAGAAGGGAGCCTGTGAGACACGGGTAATTACAACGTCACCCACTGGTTCAGAGTAAACTGCCACCACCGCGGTTACCATGGGACCGTGGAGCCCACTAACTGACTGACTAGTCCTGCGAATAAAACGGTTAAACACACGGTATTCTGTCTAGCCAACAACAAACAAACAGTAGCGTATCTTCAGAGACCCGGGATCAGTTCTGCGTGTGCTGATAAGCAGGGTAGCGGACAGTGAATGACTTGGAGAAAGTCGTTTATTCACACAATATAAATAATTAATATATACCGACAATTATTAAAATCACAATTATTAAAACAGTAATAGCCAGTACAAACTATAAGGAAGCAGTGTTTCTGCCATGATGTGGTGAGAAAGAAGATTTGCATCCTGGATGCGCAGATGATAAATCAGCAGAAACTGCTATTTATTAGCATACCATTTAGTAATCATGAGATGACAAAAGAATGTCAAATGCTGCAACAATGATCCCAAAGCAGCAAATGTAGCCAACTATGACCATCAAGTAATAAATGCAGCAACCATTACCTCTGACATATAAACTGCAACAACCGTTACCTCCGACACATCAAATGCAAGAACCATTACCTCTGACACATGATATGCAACAACCAGGGCTGTGGAGTCGGTACAAAAATCTTCCGATTCAGACTCCTCAGTTTATGAAACCACGACTCCCGACTCCAACTCTGACTCCGGGTACCCAAAATGGCTGACTCCTCGACTCTGACTCCTTAGTCTAATACTTTACAGGGCTGTGGATTTTGTACAAAAATCATCCGACTCCTGACTCCGACTCCTCAGTTTATGAAATCAACGACTCCAACTCCGGGTGCCCAAAATTGCCCCGACTCCTCGACTCCGACTCCATAGCCCTGGCAACAACCCCTACTTCTCACACATGATGTGCAAAAACCTTACTTCCGACACATGATAAGCAACAACTATTACCTTCAATACATGAAATGCAAGAACCATTACATCTGAAACATGATATGCAACAACCCCAACTTCCGACAATAATGATTTCCCTAACACATGGAATACAGCAAACGTTACTTTTGACATATGAAATGCATCAAATCGGAAATTAGGCAAATATTACCTCCCACACGTTAAAGTGAATGTTTACCAGTAAAAAAAAGGAAAAGTCAGATACTCACCTAAGGAGAGGGAAGGCTCGGTCCTAATGAGCCTTCCCTCTCCTCTCCCGGTGCCCGGTCCCGCGCAGGATCCCCCGTGGCAGTATTCGACCAGTTCGGTCAAATACTGCCACTTCCGCATGCCTTCGGGAGCTTTCGGAGGTCTTTGGGAGCACTCGGGCTCCGGATGACGCGGCCGCTCCATACTACGCATGCGCGAGCGCCCTCTATGACGCACTCGCGCGTACGTAGTATGGAGCTGCCCGTCTTCGGAAGCCCGAGTGCTCCCGAAGACCTCCAAAGTCCCTGCGGCGGCGGACGCGAACGGGGGAGCCAGCGCAGCACCGAGGGCACCGGGAGAGGAGAGGGAAGGCTCATTAGGACCCAGCCTTCCCTCTCCTTAGGTGAGTATCTGACTTTTTCTTTTTTTTACCGGTACCCATTGGCTTTAAAATACAGTAAGCATTATCCACCCACACATGAAAAATACACATATAAAAATGCAGCAAATGTTACCTTAGACATAATTTAATTAAATGTTCTGGCCCACTGGGTGCTGGCGGGATGGAGCTGCTGAGTAGGGTGGGATAGTGAAACTGGAATGCGGCTGAGAGGGCGACACTGGGCGGAAGGAGGGTGACATTGCCTGGAAGGGGAGGAGGATGACACTAGTTGGGGAGGAGGATGACACTAGTTGGGGAGGAGGATGACACTAGGTGGGGAGGAGGATGACACTGGGTGGGGAGAGGGTGACACTGACTGGGTTGGGAGGTGGGTGATACTAATGGGGTGTGGAGGAGGGTGACAGACACTAAGTGGGGAGGAGTGTAATAGGTAGGTGTCCCAGTAAAGGTAGCTAGGCATAAATAGGCGCCCCAGTAGGTAGCTAGGCGTAGGTAGGTGCCCCCGTAGGTAGCTAGGCGTAGGTAGGTGCCCCATAGGTAGGTAGGTGCCCCATAGGTAGGTAGGCGCCCCCATAGGCAGCTAGGCGTAGGTAGGTGCCCCATAAGTAGCTAGGCGTCAGTAGGTGCCCCCTGTAGGTAGCTAGGCGAAGGTAGGTGCCCCCATAGGTAGCTAGGTGTAGCTAGGTGCCCCCATAGGTAACTAGGTGTAGCTAGGTGCCCCTATAGGTAGCTAGGCATAGGTAGGTTCCCCCATAGGTAGGTAGGTGCCCCATAGGTAGGTGCTCCATAGGCAGCTAGGCGTAGGTAGGTGCCCCATAGGTAGCTAGGCGTCGGTAGGTGCCCCCTGTAGGTAGCTAGGCGTAGGGAGGTGCCCCATAGGTAGCTAGGCATAGGTAGGTTCCCCCATAGGTAGGTAGGTGCTCCATAGGTAGCTAGGCATAGGTAGGTGCACCCTGTAGGTAGCTAGGTGTAGGTAGGTGCTCCATAGGCAGGTAGGAGTCCCAGTATAGTTAGCTAGGTGCCACTATAGGTAGCTAGGCGTAGGTAGGTGCCCCATAGGTAGCTAGGTGTAGGTAGGTGCCCCATAGGTAGCTAGGCATAGCTAGGTGCCCCTATAGGTAGCTAGGCGTAGGTAGGTGCCCCCATAGGCAGCTAGGCGTAGGTAGGTGCCCCATAGGTAGCTAGGCGTCGGTAGGTGCCCCTGTAGGTAGCTAGGCATAGGTAGGTGCCCCCATAGGAAGCTAGGTGTAGCTAGGTGCCCCTATAGGTAGCTAGGTGCCCCTATAGGTAGCTAGGCATAGGTAGGTTCCCCCATAGGTAGGTAGGTGCCCCATAGGTAGGTGCTCCATAGGCAGCTAGGCGTAGGTAGGTGCCCCATAGGTAGCTAGGCGTCTGTAGGTGCCCCCTGTAGGTAGCTAGGCGTAGGGAGGTGCCCCATAGGTAGCTAGGCGTAGGTAGGCTCCCCCATAGGTAGGTAGGTGCCCCATAGGTAGCTAGGCATAGGTAGGTGCCCCCTGTAGGTAGCTAGGCGTAGGTAGGTACTCCATAGGTAGGTAGGAGTCCCAGTATAGGTAGCTAAGCGTAGGTAGGTGCCCCATAGGTAGCTAGGTGTAGGTAGGTGCCCCATAGGTAGCTAGGTGTAGGTAGGTGCCCCATAGGTAGCTAGGCATAGCTAGGTGCCCCTATAGGTAGCTAGGCGTAGGTAGGTGCCCCCATAGGTAGATAGCTAGGCATAAGTAGGTGCCCCCATAGATAGCGAGCGGGCAGGGAGCAGGGGTAGAAGGCAGACAGGCGGGCAAGGAGAGTGGTGGCTTTGCCGGGAGTCATGCACCATTTGTACTTCCGGTTCCTGCAGTCCATGTGGAACGCAGAACCGGAAGTATGCGGCGCATACACCCGGCTTCAGGGAGGGTGGGCAGAGCAGTGGGCGGGGGCGGAACTAAAGCGGCCAAGCAGCCGCTCTATTGGTGGGTGGGCAGGGACAGAGCCTTCCCCTCGCCGGAGTCTGCCCGCCCCCTGAGCCCGAGTACCAAGCAGCCGCTGCGGCAGGACGGTGACGGTGTGACGTCATAACGACGTCACGGAGACTCCGAGGCCCCTTAAAACATGAGGCCCCAAGCAGCCGCTTGGTCTGCTTGGTGCCTGGCGGCGCCCCTGCAAGAGACTGAGAACTGATCCGATACTGGACTGAATTGCTCAGTAGACCAGTCCTATCCCCAGCCCACGCCCAACATTGGTACTGTAAATTGTATATGCTTTAAAGTGGTTGCTTGTTGTATGAGAACACCTATTGTAGCTCACTATAATTTCTGTGTAACTAACCGTTTCCTTCCGCAGCTTTTACCGATGCATCGGCAGTGAAGACCAGAAGATTGTGTTATTTGACCTTTGATGTGCAAGGGAAGTGTATTTTGATAGCTGATTGATTCCCTTCTACAGTGACCACTGTTAGGTCACAAATAAATCTTTGATCATTTCATCTGAGTCAGTGTCTGGTAGATTCCACTTAGCCGAGTGCAGGTTACAATATTACAGCACAGTCCCCTTTATCCAGAACTCAGGCCCCTGGAAGTCTCAACTAACCGGCATGCCTGAGAGGTAACGGTGACTTTGCTTTCGGCGGGTTTTGAGGCTTTTAAAATACTTACCGAGCCTCCAGGGATGTCTAGCAGTCTTCCTGCAGCACCTAGCGGGCTCCTAGTGGCTTGCAGCATCTGTGCACACAAGCTGACGTGTCACATGACCCATTGCAGGTCATGTGACACATTGCCTTGCGTGCACAGGGGAAGCTGAAAAGGAATCCCTTTAAAAGGAATCTGAAGTGAAAATAAACTTATGATATAATGAATTGTATGTGTAGTGCAGCTAAGATCCATAACATTATGAGTCTCATATTGTTTCCAGTACAGGAAGAGTTAAGAAATGTCACTTGTTATTGATGCAAAAGAGCTGCTCTGAGCTCTCCATCGGCTACAGTGCTATTTTCTGAAGCACTTATACATCAAAGAAACAGTGAAAGACAACTTCAGATAAGGTTTTACTGCAGGGAGGTTCAAAGGATCATTAGCTCTGCTCTGTTTCAAAGTTTAAAATACAGAGTGTAGTTTGTAAACTGCAAATATTAGAGAATGATGCTATGATATAAAAAAAGCTATATAACTGGGAAAAAATATGAGACTCTTTTCTTTCCTACTAATGTTCTATTAATTATCCGAACTACACATAAAATTCATTATATCAAAAGTTAACATATCAACTTTCCATATGACAAATTGGATTGCCCAAATCAATAAATACCCCAAAATATACATACTTGGCATAATATTGTACCGGATAATACTCATTCACAAGCTGAAGAAATGTAATTTGCCCTAACTCCTGCTTGTCAAACAAAACGGATGAAGAGTAGATTGCACCTAATCCCCCTGGTTTGTGAGAATGGATCAACAGACTGGACAAATGTGTACCTTACCAAAAACTAGTATAGTTGCACAGAGGCACCCTTAGGAAATGTAATAAAATATGAGTAGTGGACACATAGGTAATATGCACCCTCTACCAGCAGAGGCCCCATTTACCATTGACACTCTTTACATCCCCTAATATCTGATTGGACGGTATCCTTCTCTATGGCTCACATTCTCTTGGCTTTCTCCTCTCTGTCTTGTTGAGTTCCTCTTACCTCTTACAAGGCCCCAAACATTCTGCTTTTATGTTTTTGGGCTTTGTAACTTTGTATTACACTGTATTGATTTGCTAATGTATGCAGAATGTGCTCTTGAAGTACTGTCTGGATACAAACATTTGTCAGTATGCATGAGTTACTTATCTTCATTCTTCTATAGTGTAGGCACCTCTAAACTTGATAGCATAGGGGATAGAGCGTAGGCACCTCTCATTGCTATCAAGGCCTTTTTAGTGACCTGAGGAAGCAGGCCATGATCCGTGAAACGCGTTGTCAGATCTCTTTTTGAATAAAAACTTTTTTCCAGTTGAACTGGTGTCTATATCTTCTGGAGAGGTAAACAATTACCTCTCTTTTTATTATATCATTATTTTATTTGTATTTTAAACAGGGACGGATCTAGGGGGGGGGGGGGGGGGGCAGGCGGGTCTCTTGTCCCAGGCGCAGTTTGTTGAATTCTTAAAAGCCAGCAAAATTTGGATTGGGAATGGCAGTTTAGGCGCCAAAACCTGCCCTTTAGGCGCCAAAACCTGACTTTTAGGCGCCAAAACCTGACCTTTGGGTGCCAAGACCTGACCTTTAGGCGCCAAAACCTGACCTTGCCCCAGGCGCAACTTGGTCTAGATCCGTCCCTGATTTTAAAATACTTAAATAGAACACACATTGAGCACCTTCATCCTACCCACTATCTTACTATTTTGGCAGTTACACTGTTGTTCAGGAAATGCTATTGAAGACAAAGAAAACCCTAAGAATCCCCCATAAGGAGATAGACTGGCCCAAAACCTGTCGGTTCTGTCACATTTTACCTGCCTACTTTTTTGCACCAGTGGTCCTTTAAGTAAATAATTACACCAAGGAATCTATTCTATGCTGTTTAATGTCTAAGGTTAGATAAATATAACTAGACTAGATAAATATTTGTTATGTCCCAATACATAAAACTTCAGCATTGAAAGAAGGTGCACTTTCTTTTTCATTTATTAACTTGATTGCTTTAGAGATTACTTATTTAATTTTGGGATTAGCTGGGCTCTCATGAGTAGGACAAGATTTAGGAATACGGTATATTTTGAGTGTATAGATTTATTTAATTTATTTTTTGCATGGTAAAACTGAGAAAACAAATGTGCTCTATAATTATGTAGCATAAAGAAGGGGCTCAGATTGCTTAACAATATGAATAACTATTTTGGATATTAGCACTGGAATCTTAAAGAGACACTGAAGCGAAAAAAAATATGATATAGTGAATTGGTTGTGTACTATGAATAATTACTAGAAGATTAGCAGCAAAGAAAATATTCTCATACTTTTATTTTCAGGTATATAGTGTTTTTTCTAACATTGCATCATTCTATAATATGTGCAGATTACACAACACTCAGCATTCAAAATGAGTCTTTCAGAGCAGTCTGTGAAGTAATGACCTCTCCTCTAACAGAGAAAAAGTAAACAGTTTACTTACAGTTGAGATAATAAAAGCATCTGTGCACACAAGCTGACGTGTCACATGACCCATTGCAGGTCATGTGACACATTGCCTTGCGTGCACAGGGGAAGCTGAAAAGCTGCTAAAAGTCCACTAGGTGCTGCAGGAAGGGTGCTAGATATCGCTGGAGGCTCGGTAAGTATTTAGGGAGGAGGTTTGTGCTTTTTAGGCAAGCACATATGTCCGACATCAGGCGATCCCCGCTGTTGTCATTATAAACATATTTATTGGAGCAACAGATTGTATACAGATATTTGCCACACCAGCCTTTTCAGCGAAGATATTCCTTTGTTTAGCCGTAGGTTTATAGAGAGTTTAATGTTGCTCTGCCAAATGCAGTAAGCAGCCATACTACATGCAGATATTGTTGCTACTGGTAAACCTGCTAATACTATATAAGATTCATTTCGATGCCAAAATATCAACATTGAGCCGATTTACATGGAAACCAGACTGCAGCGGGTCAAACTGATTCCGCTCGGTTTTGGATTATCCACGATCCCCAGCTGTGCTGAAACATAGAAATTGTTAAAAGACCTTAAGAACCTGCTTTCAACTGGTTCAGTTATCTCAGCAAGGAACAGAGCAATTTAGTGCTTTCACTGTCCTCTGCGTCTCAGGCAGAAGCAGTCATTACAAGGATCAGGACATAATACTCCGGGTTAGTTAAACAATACATGAATGCATGGAGGTGACAATAGACAAGCTCATGTTGATTTTATGTGAAGCGAGTACAGCACAGCAATGTTTGGCCATTGTGCTGTTGTCTGGGTCAGTACAGTATCATGTTGTTTAATCTCATATAGCCTGCATTTCAGGTAATTACTCAGGCATAACAGATTTTTATGAGTAATAATGAGTGGGTCACTTTCTCTGAACCAAGAATTACATCACATCCTCAGGGAATGGACATTTTACTTCAGCTGATTGAATTTGTGGCAGTGCAGTGATGAATTATCTTTAAGGCAACATAGGTGAATGCCTAGGGCAGTGATCTGCACGCTTGGCTCTCCAGCTGTTAAAGAGACACTGAAGTCTCTTAAAAATCATCTTTTTACTATAAAATCCTGTGTAATATGATAGCCCTACCTAAACCGCCGCATCCCCGCCGCTGAAATCTATCTAAATCCCCCCTAACTCCCCCCTCCCTCTCCCCCGCAAAATCCACGACTTTCTTGGTTGTGGATTTTGCTGCCCTCTACTATTCCGTGTGAGGCAGAGCTATGAGCTGCTGCCCTGCCTCACACACGTCTGTCAGCTGCGAATCTCCGCCTCTCCCCCGCCCCTCTCAGTCTTCCTTCACTGAGAGGCGGTGATCCGGCCTGACAGGCGCGCTGAGAGGCAGAGCTGCGGCTCATAGTTCTGCCTCTCATGAAAGCGCTGCCCGGATTGCCCCCCGGGAGTTTGGGGGGATTAAGTTAAATTAGAGCGGCGGGGATGCGGCGGTTTAGGTAGGGCTGTCTTATTACACAGGATTTTATTATAAAAAGATGATTTTTTAGAGACTTCAGAGTCAGAGAGTCTGAAGCGAGAATAAATCTCGCTTCAGACCTCAGAGTTGTGTGCCCCTGCTAAACCGCCGCTATCCCGCGGCTTAACGGGGGTCCCTGATCCCCCAAATCCCCTCCGTAATGCGGGGGAGCGCTTCCTGGTTGGGGCAGGGCTAACCGCCGCAGCCCTGCCCCACGTGTGTCTGTCAGCGCGTATCTCCGCCTCTCCCCCGCCCCTCTCAGTCTTCCTTCACTGAGAGGGGCGGGGGAGAGGCGGCGATGCGCGGCTGATAGACGCAAATGGAGGCAGGGCTGCAGCCGTTAGCCCTGCCTCCAGGAGCGACCAAGTCTGCGACCAAGTGCCGTAGTGGGGGGTTTGGGGGTCAAGGGACCCCCGTTTAGCGGCGCTATTGCGTCTCTTTAAGGAACTACAAGTCCCACAATGCATTTGCCTTTATGAATTATGACTGGCTGTCAGACTCCCGCAATGCATTGGGGAACTTGTAGTTCCTTAACGGCTGGATAGCCACGTTTGCAAATCAGTGGCCTAGGGCATTGTAGGTCCCCAAGTTTTTTACTGTTAGCTTCTCTGTTCTTCCTATCCTATACTGCAACTGTACTCCTCTCCCATACCAAATAAGTGAGTTGGCACCTATCCTAAAGCCTCTTTATTTATTTATTTAACCTTAGCCACTTGCTGTTTTGAGGACATTGGGTCATAGTCAGTAAAATTGTTATGGACGGGGAGCGCACAGCAATTTTACCATTTCTTATGCAGACTATAGTGTGTGTTGCACAATTACCTGTGTAACAGTTGCTTTGCTAGGGTAATAGGCACCATGTAAGTAGTGTATAACAAGTTACCATAGCAATGCGAGCAATAAGGGTTGCAGTAATTGTGCAACACACACTTAGAGATGGGCTGAACCTCCGATTTTTGGTTCGCGAACGTGGAAGGTTCGGTTTGCGAAAAAGTTTGCGAACCACAGTAGACTTCAATGGGGATGCGAACTTTGAAAAATAGAAAAAATTATGCTGGCCACAAAAGTGATGGAAAAGATGTTTCAAGGGGTCTAACACCTGAAGGGGGGCATGGTGGAATGGGATACATGGCCAAAGTCCCGGGGAAAAATCTGGATGTGACGCAAAGCAGCGTTTTAAGGGCTTAAATCACATTGAATGCTAAATTGCAGGCCTAAAGTGCTTTAAAACATCTTGCATGTGCATACATCAATCAGGGAGTGTAATTAGAGTACTGCTTCACACTGACACACTAAACTCACTGTGTAACGCACACAGCTGTTTGCGTAGTGACGGCCATGCTGGACTGGTGTGCACCGTGGCCAGAGTGTGGGCCATGGCGGTTTTCAAGCCCATATGGTGGCCGGGCTGTGGTAGCTCAATGATAGAACAACAGTGACTGTCCAGCTGATCAAATTTGGTCTGACCACAATGAAGCAACGACCTTATTATCTATTGTGTCCCACCCCCACCCGAGACACTCAAACAGCCGGCGGTCATTGCTTCATTGTGATACGCAAGCCCCTTCACCGCGGCAAGGTAATGATCACGAAGGGAGATGGACACATGAACATGCCTTTTGTTTTTTTGTTGCAGCCGCCCGCAGTGCAGCCAGAAAAATTAGGCAGGCATGTACACGCACCAGAAAAATTAGTGTAGCGGCCGCTGCAAAATTCAGGAATCCGCCTAGAGTCCTGGACCCTGTTAGTGGTGGCGGAGAAGGCAAGTGGCCTGCAAGCAAAGATGCTGTGTGTGGTGACTGACTTAGTCTTCGGTCATGCAGTAGCCCTCCGTGATCCTTTCCTCATTCATTTTGATAAAGGTCAGGTACTGAACACTGTCGTGACTTAGGCGACTTCTCTTCTCAGTGACAATGCCTCCAGCTGCACTGAAGGTCCTTTCTGACAGGACGCTTGCGGCAGGGCAAGAGAGAAGTTGTATGGCAAATTGGGACAGCTCTAGCTGCAGGTCAAGCCTGCGCAACCATTAGTCCAAAGGTTCATCGTCGCTGCTCGCAGTGTCTACATCCACACTCAAGGCCAGGTAGTCGGCTACCTGCCGGTCCAGGCATTGGTGGAGGGTGGATCCAGAAGGACTATGGTGAAGAGTTGGACTAAAGAATGTCCGCATGTCCGACATCACCCTGAGATCGCTGGAGCGTCCTGTCCTTGCCTGCGTGGACTTGGGAGGAGGAGGGTTACTGCCAGTGGTACCTTGATTACATTGTTCAGCCACATCACCCTTAAACGCATCGTAAAGCATCATCGACATCTTGTTCTGCAAGTGCTGCATCCTTTCCGCCTTGTGTTGAGTTGGTAACAGGTCTGCCACTTTGTGCCTGTACCGAGGGTCTAGTAGCGTGGCCACCCAGTACAGGTCATTCACCTTGAGTTTTTTGATACGGGGGTCCCTCAACAGGCTGGACAACATGAAAGAGGCCATCTGCACAAAGCTGGATGCAGACGTACTCTCCATCTCCTCTTGCTCTTCCTCAGTGACGGGACGCAACTCCTCTTCCTCCCCCCAGCCACGAACAATACCAGGGGAACGTGGAGCAGCAGAAGCCCCCTGTGACGGCTGCCGCGGTTGTTCTTCTTCCGCCGCCTCTTCCTCCTCCACAGAAACACCTTCCTCATCATCATCATCAGAGTCTGACTCCTCTCCTTCCCCACACGACTCCTCTTCTTCCTCCTCCTCCTCCCCCCTCTGTGCTGCCGCAGGTGTTGTGGAAACATCAGGTTCGGATGTAAATCACTCCCACGACTCCTGCTGCTGTAACTGTCCTCGTTCATGCTCCTCCACAGCTGTATCCACCACTCTACGCACGGCACGCTCCAGGAAGTAGGCGTAGGGGATCAAGTCACTGATGGTGCCCTCAGCGCGACTCACCAGTTTGGTCACCTCCTCAAAGGGCTCCATGACCCTGCATGCATTTTGCATCAGTGTCCAGTTGTTGGGCCACAACATCCCTTTCCTCCCAGATTGTGTCCTTGTACTGTAATGATACAGGTACTGGGTGACGGCTTTCTCCTGGTCTAGCAGGCGAGAGAACATCAGCAGGGTGGAACTCCAGCGAGTCAGGCTATTGCAAATCAGGCATCTCACCGGCAAGTTGTTTTTACGCTGAATGTCCGCAAAGCATGCCATGGCCGTGTAAGAGTTCCTGAAATGCCCACACAACTTTCTGGCCTGCTTCAGGATGTCCTCTAGGTCTGGGTACTTGGACACAAATCTTTGCACGACCAGATTCAGCACATGTGCCATGCAGGGTACGTGTGTCAGCTTTCCCAAATTCAACGCGGAAATGAGATTGCTGCCGTTGTCACACACCACGTTGCCGATCTCAAGCTTGTGCGGGGTCAGCCATTGCTCCACCTGTTTGTTAAGAGCAGCCAGGAGAGCTGCTTTAGTGTGACTCTCCGCTTTGAGGCAAGACATGTCTAACACTGCGTGACACCGTCGTACCTGGCATGCAGCATAGGCCCTGGGGTGCGGGGGCTGTGTAGCTGGAGAGGAGATCACGGCACCAGCCAAGGAGGAGGAGGAGGATGACGACAGCGATGAGATGGTAGCAGGCGGAGAGGAGGTGGCTGAAGGCCTGCCTGCAAGCCGTGGAGATGTGACAAGTCGGTCCACTGCGCAGCCACGTACTCCCTGCTTGCTGCCATAGGTCACCAATGGGCTGTGTACGTAATGTAGAGGCCCTGCCTGTGCTTGGCAGACCAGGCATCCGTGGTCAGGTGGACCCTTGACCCAACGCTCTTCGCAATAGATGACACCACTTGCCTCTCAACTGCACAGTGCAGTTTGGGTATGGCCTTTCGTGAAAAATAAGTGTGGCCTGGTATCTTCCACTGCGGTGTCCCAATGGCCACAAATTTACGGAAATACTCTGACTCCACCAGCTTGTATGGTAATAGCTGGAGAGCTAATAGTTCCGCCACGCCAGCTGTCAGACGCCGGGCAAGAGGGTGACTGGCAGACATTTGCTTCTTACGCTCAAATACTTCCTTTACTGACAGCTGGGTACTGCTGTGGGCAGAGGAGAAGGAACCGCTCAAGGGAAGAGGCGATGTGGAGGAGGGTGGCTGTGAAGGTGCAAGGGAGAAAGCGGATGAAGACGATGCACCTGAAGGAGTAAGAGGAGAAGGAGGGTGGCTTGTCTTTTGAGGGGTGCTGCTTTTCCTCAGGTGTTCTTGTCATAGCTGTTTGTGCCTTTTCTCCAGGTGCCTTCGTAAGGCACTTGTCCCTATGTGAGTGTTGGCCTTTCCACGGCTCAATTTTTGCTGGCAGAGAGAACAGATGGCTTTGCTCCGATCTGAAACACATATGTTAAAAAATGTCCAAACCACTGAGCCCCTCTGGGGTGATGGCGCTACGGTGGCATCAGCAGCTGACGTTGTTGGCTGGCTGGCCATAGCTGGCGATACATGACGCTGGACACTGCCCCCAGCTGTTTCTGAGAACAAGCTCCCTCTGCTTCTATCATGGAGTCGTCTCCTACTACTCCTCTCTGACTCCCACTCTGAACTGTCCCCCTGGTCATCTCCTCTACTGGGAACATACGTGGCATCCGTATAATCGTCATCATAATCCTCCTGGCCAGCTTCGCTTTCCTCAGACACCTCCTCAACTGCACCAACTTCAGGTGGTTCATCATCCCCCTCCTCACACGTTATGTCCATACTATCGCCACCTAACTCAGACGTATGAGGTGGTGTACCTGCGCCTTCTTCTTGTTGTTGCAGTAGTGGCTGTGAATCAGTGATTTCACCACCACCACCAAATAACTCCTGCGAAGTGTCAAATGCAGCGGATGTGGTGCTTGTACTAGCACTGGCGGCACTGGCTGCAGGAGATGCGGTGTTCTGTGTTAAATACTCAACTACGTCCTCACAATTTTGGGAAGTGATGGCACGTGCCTTCTTCTGAGCACTGTATTTTGGGACAGGTTCGCAAAAAATCACAGCAACACCACCTCGCACAGACCTGCCGGTGCCTGGTGGCCTTCCTCTGGGTCTGCCTCTACCTCTTCCTGGTTTGTCCATTTTGTCCATCTCGGGGGATGCTAGGTATGCAGTGAGCTGGGTTCACTCAACACAACAGGTAGTTTTATGCAGTGAGGTGGGTTCACTGAACACAAAGGTAGTTATATGCAGTGAGGTGGATTCACTGAACAGTAAAGGTAGTTAGATGCAGTGAGGTGGGTTCACTGAACAGTAAAGGTAGTTAGATGCAGTGAGGTGGGTTCACTGAACAGTAAAGGTAGTTAGATGCAGTGAGGTGGGTTCACTCAACACAACAGGTAGTTAGATGCAGTGAGGTGGGTTCACTCAACAGAACAGCTAGGTATATGCAGTGTGGTGGGTTCACTCAACACAACAGCTAGGTATATGCAGTGAGCTGGGTTCACTGAACACAACAGGTAGTTAGATGCAGTGAGGTGGGTTCACTGAACACAACAGGTAGTTAGATGCAGTGAGGTGGGTTCACTCAACAGTAAAGGTAGTTATATGCAGTGAGGTGAGTTCACTCAACAAAACAGCTAGGTATATGCAGTGAGGTGGGTTCACTCAACACAACAGGTAGTTAGATGCAGTGAGCTGGGTTCACTGAACACAACAGGTAGTTAGATGCAGTGAGGTGGGTTCACTCAACACAACAGGTAGTTATATGCAGTGAGGTGGGTTCACTCAACACAACAGGTAGTTAGATGCAGTGAGCTGGGTTCACTCAACACAACAGGTAGTTAGATGCAGTGAGCTGGGTTCACTCAACACAAAGCTAGTTATATGCAGTGATGAGGTGGGTTAAGTAAACACAACAGGTACTGGGTATATTCAGTACTGGGTAGTACAATGTGCAGCTCCCTGTCACACACACAGGTAGTCACTGAATGTGCTGGGCTGCTGCCAGTGGCACACACACTATGAATTAGCAAGGCTGTGCATGCAACAAAAGTGTCAGTTTGACACACAAAAAAAAAAAGTACAGGATTAGCTCTGATAAGAGCTGTTGAGGGGTGCTATAAAAGCAATAATAATCAGCCAGGAGCAAGCTAAGCAGCCAAGAACCTAACTAATCTGTCCCTAGGAGAACTAGTCTGCAGCAGCTGTCCCTAGTCTGTCTCTAGCAGACACACGAGTGAGTGTAATGGCCAGTGAGCCTGCCTTATATAAGGGGGGGGGGCTCCAAGGCTTAGTGTAGCCTAATGGCTACAATGTGCCTGCTGACTGTGATGCAGAGGGTCAAAGTTGACCCTCATAGTGCATTATGGGGCGAATCGAACTTCTGCAAAAGTTCGCCTGGTCCAGGCGAACGCGAACCTTCAAAGTTCGCCTGGAACCGTTAGCGGGCGAACCGTTCGGCCCATCTCTACACACACTACGCAGTCTGCAAAATTAACTGTAAAATTGCTGTATGCTTCCTGCGCATGGTATCATTAGTGATGTTCACTAAATATGACTTATAGTATCTCTAATCAACTTAAAGGGGCACTATGGCGAAAAATTGCAAAATGTAAAATATGAGCACACATATACAAATAAGAATTACGTTTTTTTCCAGAGTAAAATGAGCCATAAATTACTTTTCTCCTATGTTGCTGTTACAGTAGGTAGTACAAATCTGACAGAAGTGACAGGTTTTGGACTAGTCCAATTCTTCATGGGGGATTCTCAGGGATTTATTTATTTTCAAAAGCACTTATTGAATGGCAGTTGCTCTGTCCAACTGCCCAAAAACTGTGTAGCGAGCAGAGAAGCTGGCCGGCATCATTGTTTAAATCCTTTTTAGGGAATATCTTTATAAAGGGGCAGAACGGTGGCGTAGTGGTTAGCGCTTTCGCCATGCAGTTCTGGGTCCCCTCGTATCTCAGCCAGGTCAACATCTGCAAAGAGTTTGTATGTTCTCCCCGTGTCCGTGTGTGTTTTCTCCGGGTACTCTGGTTTTCTCTCACATCCCAAAAACATACTGATAAGTTAATTGGTTTCCCCCAAATTGGCCCTAGACTATGATACATATGACTAAGAGATTAGATTGTGAGCCCCTCTGAGGGACAGTTAGTAACAAGACAATATACTCTGTACAGCTCTGTGTAATATGTCGGCGCTATATAAATACTTAAATAAATAAAATAAAATAAAGACTAAAAGCCTTGCTGAGATTAAGAGATGGACTAGTTCAAAACCTGACACTTCTGTCAGATTTCTACTACCTACTGTAAGTGACAGCAACATAGGAGAAAAGTAATCTATGGCTCATTTTACTCTGGAAAAAAAACGTACTTCTTATTTGTCTATGTTTGCACATATTTTAAATCTTACAATTTTTTCGCCATGGTGCCCCTTTAAGGTCCGGACCGTACATACGTTTAACAAAAGTTACAGTAAGCAAACAACCAACATCACAGAAACTACTTTACTGTCAACAAGTACAAATAACGATTATTGCTAAGGATGCTGTCCACACACCGATATCAAAAATGACCAACTCAAATACCACACGTATTTAATAATAATAACAACAATCCGAACATTTGTATAGTGCTTTTCTCCTGTTGGACTCAAAGCACTCAAGAGCTGCAGCCACCAAGGATGCGCTCAAGAGGCCACCCTGCAGTGTTAGGCAGTCTTGCCTTGAACTCCTTACTGAATAGCTACTGACACTAGCCAGGATGCGAACCCTGGTCGCCCATGTCAACGGCTGTGCCCTTAACTAGTACAGTGCTCAAGAGTTGCAGCCACAAAGGACGAGCTCAAGAGGCCACCCTGCAGTGTTAGGGAGTCTTGCCCAAGGACCTCTTACTAAATAGGTACTGACCCTAGAGAGGATTCAAACCCTGGTCTCTCATGTCAAAAGCAGAGCCCTTAATCAGTACACAATCCAGCCACTATATTTAAATACTGCACATGCAAGCAAAAGTGACATTATGCACGTACAATGTCATTTAAAGAGAGTCTGAAGCGAGAATAAATCTCGCTTCAGACCTCCTAAATAGCAGTGGCATGTGTGCCCCTGCTAAACCGCCGCTATCCCGCGGCTTAACGGGGGTCCCTGATCCCCCAAATCCCCTCCGTAATGCGAGGGAGCGCTTCCTGGTTGGGGCAGGGCTAACTGCCGCAGCCCTGCCCCACGCGCGTCTGTCAGCGCGTACCTCCGCCTCTCCCCCGCCCCTCTCAGTCTTCCTTCACTGAGAGGGGCGGGGGAGAGGCGGCGATGCGCCGCTGATAGACGCGACTGGAGGCAGGGCTGCAGCCGTTAGCCCTGCCTCCAGGAGCGACCAAATGCACGACCAAGTCGTGCTGGGGTGGGTTTTGGGGGTGAAGGGACCCCCTTTGTGCGGCGCGATAGCGGCGGTTTAGCAGGGGCACACGTGCCCCTGCTAACTTTGAGCTCTGAAGCGAGATTTATTCTCGCTTCAGAGTCTCTTTAACTAATTACTGCACCATGTGCAGTATAATCGCGTCCTGGAAAACTTCATTTGAACTCCCAGGGACGTGAAAATTAGTCAATGCGAGCCATTACCGCTGGTTAGCGGGGACATGAATGAATGTTAACACAGTTCCCATTCATTAATCTAATTTGCTGATTCAATGAACGCTATGAGACGCTTGCATTCATTGTATTTTCCTGTTGTTACTGTGCACGCATTACTTCCGATTCATGTCCTTAAGTAAGTCAATCAGAAATAATGACTGAGGACATCTTGCAGCCAAATAGTAAAACTACATCAAAAAGCATGTTATTCAAAAACAATACCTACATTTACATCTAAAATTAACAATTTCCCTCCCACACTCCCCCATAGTGTATATATATATATATATATATATATATATATATATATATATATATATATATATATATAAATAGTTGCCTTAGGGACTGAACATTTTTTAATAGGTATGTGAAGAGGGTATATAACTGTGATTTTTTAATTTGCGGGCTTATTATTAGTGATGGATGCAAAACTGAAAAAATGCACCTTTATTTCCAAATAAAATTATGGTGCCATACAATGTACTAGGGAATATATTTTAAACGTTGCAATAACTGGGACAAATGGGCAAATAAAATGTGTGGGTTTTATGCACAGTAGAACATTTTATTTTAACACTTATTATTCCAATTAAAATGTGTTTAGATGGATCTATCAGAGTCCTCCAACAACCTGGGATGTGAAAGAGGAACTTATGCATTTATATCAGTTGGACAAATTAGATGCGATTATTCATAAAGACATAAGTCCTTTTTCAAAAAATGGAAGCTCTTTATTCTGATGACTCATACACAGCAGGAAATCAAGGATCTGATGGAGCATTTCAAATACACAAAGTGGTACCTCACCGAACATCTCTTGGGTACCCTAGGAAAACTAGATATAACAGAAAGACAGTAAAAAGCAAATGGTCGGAAATGACAAGGGGAGGAGGGTGGGAAAGAGGGTGGGACACAAAGAAAAGAGTAATCATCCAGAAGTAATTCTGTACAGTTTGAATACTATGATTGCATTTGTATAATTCCAATTGTTCATGTACCACAAAATGTTATTCTTCAACTTTGTGAATTTGGGGTGTTAATATGCTAAATTCAATAAAATTTGTTTAAAAAAAATGTGTTTAGAATAAAACAATTCTTAGCATAATGTACCTCCCAAAGAAAGCCTAATCGTTGGTGACAAAAACAAGATATAGATCAAGTTGTTGTGATTAGTTATGATTAAGTTATTGGCGAAAGAATGGGAGGAGAGCTGACGACAGGTGACCATTGCTCGGGTCCTAAAGGGGTAAAAACCCTCAGTGGTCAAGTGGTGGTTAAACAACATTGTACACATGACCTTTTTTTCTGTCGTATTTTATTACCCTTGTTTCTTGGAGCCAATTATATACTATAAATTCTAGTTTTCCAGACTCAATCTACGATTGTGCCTTTGGAATTGGATTTTACTTAGATCGGGGGGGGGGGGGATTTTTCCTTCTTTTTTTGCAATGGCTGTTGTTTCATTATGTTGATACATCTGAAGTGTCCTATATATACTGTGTGATATTGTATCTGATTGCTTGCATTTATCCTCCCTTCAAGGTGTATTTGCTGCTATTTTATACAGTACTAGTAGACCTAAGCCCCAACGGGCTCTAGGTCTGTCTCATAACCCCCCTACCCTCCCGCCCCTGTGACTGCCGCCACCGCTGCATGTCAGCGCGCATGCGTGCTGGCCTGCTCACCGTGTGCACCTGCGCACACTTCCGTCGCGCGCGCTCACATCCTCCCGCACACATGCCCGCCTGGCCCTCTGGCCCTGTCCTCCTCCTGTCCCAACGGCTGTCCGTGCTGCACATACGCAGTAGCACAGACACACTGACACAGGGACAGGGGACGCAGAGACACTGTATGAGCAACACTTTTCGCTTTAATAAAAGTAGTGTTAAAATTTTTTTTAAAAAATCTAATACTGATGTTGAGGCCTCTTGGGCTTCTTTGGCCCAAGGGCACTGGTGCGGTTGCAAACTCTGCATCCCCTATTGCTACACCACTGCTTTCAAATGACTTTTGTTGAGCATGTGTACATAGCTTTAGTTGTCATAATTAGTTATAAGATTAAACAGTAGCTGAGTCAATACACACATAGAAAAAATATCAAAACCGCTCTAGTGCACAAGTTGAAAACAACTTCTAGATGAGAAGAAGACAACTGGGTCATGCAAAGCAGTTCCTTGGTCACATTTGTGTTTTCATTGTGTCACTGTGTCAGCGCTAGTTAATCATGACACAATGATGCCAAAGCAGAATAGGGCAGACTTATTTTCCAGTCGCTTGTACAGTTAGGAGGTAAATACTTTGTTCTCTTTTGATTGTAAGATTCTATGATGTGTGAAGAAGAACTTTACATCATAATCTAAATGACCCCACACAGCAGAATGCAGTGGATATAGTATGTTACTGTCTACTGTGTAATTCTATTATCGTGTAGTAAAATGATTTACAATACCAGTACACTGTTTTCTGCAGCTTCTGCAAGACGTGCCAGCGTATTACATAACCCAATGTTTTGAGCTTACAAAGAGGGATACTTAACCACTTGAGGACCCACCCTTTACCCCCCCTTAAGGACCAGCGTTGAATTCTGTGATCTGTGCTGGGTGGGCTCTACAGCCCCCAGCACAGATCAAACACCAGGCAGAGAGATCAGATCACCCCCCTTTTTTCCCCACTAGGGGGATGATGTGCTGGGGGGGGTCCGATCTCTCCTGCCTGCGTGTGGCTGGCGGGGGGGGGCACCTCAAAGCCCCCCTCCGCGGCGAAATTCCGCTTCCCCCTCTCCTACCTGGCCCCCTGGTGATCGGGGCTGCACAGGACGCTATCCGTCCTGTGCAGCCTGTGACAGGACGTCCCCTGTCACATGGCGGCGATCCCCGGCCGCTGATTGGCCAGGGATCGCCGATCTGCCTTACGGCGCTGCTGCGCAGCAGCGCCGTACAATTGAAACAAAGCGGATTATTTCCACTTGTGTTTACATTTAGCCTGCGAGCCGCGATCGGCTAGCAGGCTATTCACGGAGCCCCCCGCCGTGAATTGACAGGAAGCAGCCACTCGCGCGAGCGGCTGCTTCCTGATTAATTAGCCTGCAGCCGGCGACGCAGAACTGCTGGTCCTGCAGCTGCCACTTTGCCGACGCGCGCAGGGCCGGATTTAGGCCAAGGCCACCTAGGCCATGGCCTAGGGCACCAAATGAGCAGGGGCACCAAAGCAGCAGGCTAAACTGGTGCAGCATTGGCAAGCTTGCAAATGCTGCAATGCAGGGAGCTCAACTGAGCACTTGACCGGGTACTCTGGTGCCAGCCGCCTGTGCAGCAGCCACCTTGCTATCTGTGCACGTTTGCATTGTGGCCGGCAGCTATGGACTTGGGCAGCATTAGAGATGGAAAGGAAGAGGAGCTTCTTCACTGGAGATGAGTGGAGAAATGAGTGACACTGATGGCTGCTGCAATGTGAAGGTAAGCTGGCTACCTATACTGAAAGGGGGGGGGGGGGGGGGAGAAAAAAAAAGAGGGATTAAGGGAGTCATATGCCTACCTACACTGGAGGGAAACAGGGGAGGAGTCATCTGGCTACATATTCTAGAAGGAAGGGGAAGGGGTCATCTGGCTACCTATACTGGAGGGAAAGGGCACAGGAGTCACCTGGTTACATATACTAGAGGGAAGGGGTCATCTGGCTACCTATACTGGAGGGAAAGGGGGGAGGAATCATCTGGCTAACTATACAAGAAGGAAGGGCAGTGTTCTCCCCAGAGCCTTTTAACTGGGCGGAGCGCCCGGCTGGTGGTCAGTCCCCGCCCGGCTGCTGTGATCACTAATCATATTTGCCGTCCTCTGAGTCCTCCACACTCATCCAGCACAAGTGCGCAGTGGCTGTGGCATTGGAGCTGGCCGCTGTCACTCTGACACAATCTCCGCCCTCCTCCTCAGCTCCTAACATTACAAGCCAGACCGCGGGAGCTTTGAAGAGGTCGGGGCACACAGAGAAAGAGCCGAGAGAACGTGGGCTTACTGTATTCCCTCTGAGTCACTGATCTGCCCGAGTAGTGCAGAGTACGAGCTCTCCTGTCTTCCCATCATGCAGGAATTTTCTCAGCACGTGCTCCAGCCTCCCCCGATCAGAGCTCAGAGCACATAGAGACCAGCGTGGAGCAGCGCTCGTTCATGCCGGGGAGAGCAACAGCAGGGCAGATGGTTATCTGAAATCAGTAATGGTCCCCCAGCAAAGGAATCCTTGTGACTCAGCTGCCGTCTCTCAAGACAGGTATTAGAAAACTTTACAGCTACTACTGCTTCCCTTCCCCCACTGCTCTGCCGGACACTTTACATAGCTAGCTGTCCTGAACATCAGTCTGCAGACTTCCTGCATTAGTCTGTTTCT
This sequence comes from Hyperolius riggenbachi, assembly GCF_040937935.1. Classification (NCBI taxonomy): domain Eukaryota; kingdom Metazoa; phylum Chordata; class Amphibia; order Anura; family Hyperoliidae; genus Hyperolius; species Hyperolius riggenbachi. The sequence goes on along the minus strand of NC_090656.1, from coordinate 79,557,727 downwards.
CACTCTCCCTCTTACACATTTCCCTCTGTCTCCCTCACACACTTTCTCCCTCTTTTTTTCTTTCCCCTTTCCCAGTTCTTTTCACACAAAGACTATCTCCCTCCCAGACTCACACCTATTCCTCTTCCCTTCAGTTTGCATTCACCTTTTTCTACTCAACCCCCCTCTGTCCTCTATATACTGTATTTCCTGTATACAGTATGTATGTCTGCTTACCAGTACTTGATTTTGTTTAAGGGTAGAAGCCACAGCAGAAACTCCCAAGCACTTTTATGTTCCTTTGTAGTGTATGTTGTTTAGCATAGACAAACAACAAGCATGTCTACATTGGGTTTACTACTACTATGTCAGCCAAAATTATTGTGAGACTTTTTGAAGGAGATAAAACAGTCTGTGGGGATGTGTGGTTTTGGCCCTAAATTAGTCACCCTGTCCACAGCCCCTTTCTGGTATTAATCCGGCTTTTGGCAGCACTTTATCTGATTGCCCATCAAAACAGCACCACTCAGTGCAAGATGCCTCTTTCTCCATTAGCATCATTTAGTGTAATCCTCTACCCAGTGGCTTAGCATGACTACCTCACCAGATAACAACCAGCGTGCTCCACCTACTCTTCTCCCCAGCAAGCAGCACCCAGCATGATCCTCCCTCTCCATTCTCACCTAGTAGTAGCAGACAGCATCACCCTCCTTACCCACCCATGGTGACCGTAAAGGGAACCAGAGAGGAAGGATAGGGAAAAATAGGAAAAGGTTTTATACATACCTGGGGCTTCCTCCAGCCCCATAAGCCTGGATCGCTCCCACGCCGCAATCCTCCGCTTCCTGTATCGCCGGTACCGGGCCCCGTCACTTCTGGCGGACGCGACCAATTGTCTGCATGCACAGGGGCTACCTCCATACCCTTACGCATGCAGCTGCTCAGTTTGCAGCTGCACGCGTAGGTATATGGAGGAGAGCCCCTGTGATGTGGACAATTGGCCGCGTCCGCTGGCCGACTTGCGGAAATGATGGGGCCCGGTACCGGCAGATCCAGGCAGCGGCGTGGGAGCGATCCAGGCTTATGGGGCTGGAGGAAGCCCCAGGTATGTATAAAACCTTTCCCCCAACGTCTCTGGTTCCCTTTAATTTCCCACCCGGCTACTTTTTCATGCCACCCGGCTGGAAAAAAATTCTGGGGAGAACACTGAAGGGGGAGGGGTCATCTCTCTACCTATAGTGAAGGGGGGGCGGCTGGTGACAGTGGCCTAGGGCGGTAAAGAGTACAAATCCGGCCCTGGACGCGCGGTATGAGTGCGCGGTCGGCAAGTGGTTAATATCCACACCCCTGCCACACCCCTAACCACGCCGCAATACACCCCTAGTCATGCATAATATAATGACTTCATTATAAAAATATGTTGTTTTATATATACAGTATATATATATATATATATATATATATATATATATATACTGTAAATATGTTTATGATTAATTTTCCTTCATATTAACATTTGAAAATAAGAAATATATCAAAGGACGGGGAAAAAGCTTAGAGTCAATTAAGCAAATTTTTCAGTTTAACTACCTGCGGACCGCCGCAGTATAAATCTACGTCGGGCAGGGGGCGCTGCGGTTCTGACCTGACGTAAACTCTGCGTCCCATTGACCGCGCACCCCCGCCCATCCCTGCCACTGTCACCGCTCGATCTCCGCCGCAATGTGCTGCCCTGCCGCCTCTATGACGGCAGAACACTGTGAGCCGGGCAGGAGCCGTTTTCCTTGGCTCCTGGCCCTGTCATTCATGTAAGCCGTTCCCATTGGCTTACATGGAGTGACAGGGTCAGGAGCCAATGAAAGCGGCTCCTGACCGGCGCACAGTGCTCTGCCGTCATACCGACGGCAGAGAGAGCAGCCTGCGGCGGGGACAGAGCGGCGTGACCATCGGGAGCAGCTGATTTTAGCGCCGATTCGTCGGAAAGCGGCGGTTTACTGGACCAGCACCCTCTGGTCCTTAAGGGGGCAGAGGGTGCTGGTCCCAAAGTGGTTAAAAAATACACATATTTACATAAATATTTACATCAGTCCTAAAAGATGGACAAATGAGCAAGACAGAGGGACAGAGGGATTGGGCTCCCAAAGTGGGACTGTTCCTCCAAAAGTGCATGTGTGAGTATGGGTGCGCCTGTGCAATAGCTGAGCTCTGCACCATCTACCAAGGTAAGTATCACGTTTTTGTTTTTTAATTGGAATTTACATTTACTTTTACAGAAATGAAACCAAAATGGAGAAGCCATGTGCGAAAAACATATACCCCCATGTACGTATATAGTGTGTAATTTTCAAAACCACCTTTAGTAGCAATAACTTGAAGCAATCATTTTTCATATGACGTTATCAGTCATATGAAAAGCCAAAACTTTAAATTCATTTCTGACAGGATCTCCAACTTTAAAGTACCCCTGAACTTAGTGTTGCGTTCACATGCTTTTAATAATGTTTTAAGTGCACTGCTGTGATACATTTCACAGCACCATCCTCACTGTCCAGTGCCCTCCGTAGCAGTGATGCTCAAATCCGGATCCGGGAGACACCTGGATAGTTGCTGTTCAGTGGCGTAGCTAAGGAGCTGTGGGCCCCGATGCATGTTTTGCAATGGGCCCCCCCAAGCACTCTATACATAGCAATTGATACAGCACATCAAAACCTGCCAATGGCAACTACAGTGTCAGAGGTGCAAGTAGGAGGATGGGGAACAGTTTGTTAATGATTACCTCTATTCGAAGTATTTATAGAAGTGAATATTATGAACACAGGACCAATAGAAAGCTAATACTGTAGTTGAGGGAGTGCCCTTCGGGGTCCCGATGTGGTGGCTACCTCTGCAACCCCTATTGCTACGCCCCTGTTCCTATCCGGATATCTCCCAGTAAACCTGTGCGGGGTGGGCGGGGGGTCAATCTTACCTGCCTGACGTCTTCTTCGTCCGTCCCTGGCACCTCCCACGATGTGTTCCACGTGGTGGTCACGTGACTACAAACACTTCCTCCTTCCGGATTGAAGGAGGAAGTGTTTGTAGTCGCGTGATGCGCGTGGACTGCATCGTGGGAGGTGCCAGGGACGGACAAAGAAGACGTCAGACAGGAAAGATTGACCCCTCCGCCCACTCCCCACAGGTTTACTGGGAGATATCCGAACAGCAACTATCCGGGTGTCTCCCGGATCCGGATTTGAGCATCACTACTCTGTAGTCCCTGCACTGTTCTGCTGTAATTTTTGAGTGGGACGAATGCTGATTATGGGCGTGAAGGAAGTGGCAGTTCTCCTTCTCTAAATGTGCCCAGTCCGTTCCAAACAATGCACCTTTCACCCTTCATTTACTTCCACTTCCACTTAACCACTTAAGTACCAGCAGTCTCTGCCCCCTTAAGGACCAGAGACCGCTGGTACAAGAAACGGCAGAACACCAACGAATCGCTGCACATACCCACTGTAATCGCCGTCACTGACGCATGTCGGGATCTGGGGCCACCCACTCTGTCATCTCTATGACCGCAGAGTCAGGGCCGGTCCGCCCATGAGGCGGGGTTAAACAAATGCCTCAGGCAGAAATTCTGGGGGGAGGCACCGGCCTGTCCGTGGGTGTGGGGCGCCGCCGAGCTGGAAGGGGTAGCAGGCAGGAAGGGGGAATTGGGCAAAGCGGTGGGGAAAGGGGTCGGACCCCCCCTCCCTTGCCTGGGTCCCCAGATCTGTGCTCCTCCTCCAGCTTTAAAAAGTTAATTAGCAGCCGCTACTATTAAGAGGCAATGGGCGGCGATCACTCACCTCTTCCGCGTTCCAGCGTGCGCTCCACTGTCATCACTTCCTGCAATGCCGTCCACTTACAATACAGTGGGGGCGGTGATTTTTTCTACGTTTGCCTCAGGCGGCAAAAAGTCTAGGACCGGCCCTGCGCAGAGTTCCTGTGAGCTGGTCAGGAGCCGCTTTCATTTACTCCTGACTAGAGATGGGCCGAACGGTTCGCCGGCAAACGGTTCCAGGCGAACTTCGGGTGGTTCGCCTTCGCTGGCGAAGGCGAACTTTCCCAGAAGTTCGATTCGCCCCATAATGCTCTATGAGGGTCAACTTTGACCCTCTGCATCACAGTCAGCAGGTGCATTGTAGCCAATCCGGCTATACTAAGCCCTGGAGCCCCACCCCACCCTTATATAAGGCAGGCTCTGGCGGCCATTAGCCTCACTCGTGTGCCTGCTAGAGACAGAATAGGGACAGCTGTTGCAGGCTTGTTCTCCTAGGGACAGATTAGTCAGGCTCTTGCCTTCTTAGCTTGCTTTGCTGAATCTTATTGCTATAATAGCGCCCCAGAAAAGCTCTTTTCAGAGCTCATCCTGCTCGTGTGATCAATTTTTTTTTTCTGTGTTTGAAATTGACACTTGTGTTTTTTAGACAGCATTGTTAATTCATACTGTGTGTCCCACTGCCAGCAGCAGCAGCACATTCAGTGACTACTACCTGTGTGTGTGAGACACTTGTGTTGCTTAGACAGCATTGCTAATTCATAATGTGTGTGTCCCACTGCCAGCAGCCCACCAGCATTCAGCAGCACATTCAGTGACACCTGTGTGTGTGACAGGGAGCTGCACATTGTACTACCTACCCAGTACTGCATTTACCTACTACTAGTACCTGTTGTGTTTAGTTAACCCACCTCATCACTGCATACACCTACGTTTGTGTTGAGTGAACCCACCTCGCTGCACATAACTACCTTTTGTGTTAAGTGAACTTGCGTCACTGCATATAACTACCTTTTAAGTTGAGTGAACTCACCTCACTGCATATCTACCTTTTCTGTAGAGTGAACTCACCTCACTGCATATAACTACCTTTGTGTTGAGTGAACTCAGCTGACTGCATCTAACTACCTGTTGTGTTCAGTGAACTCACCTCACTGTATACTGTATATAACTACTTTTGGGTTGAGTGAACTCACCTCACTGCACATAGCTACATTCCCCGCCCATTACCCGTGGTGACAATGTCAGACTTGCCCGCCTCCATATGATTCTCGTGAAAGGAATGTGGTGTCATCTTTGCCCACCATAACTGGTTCTCGTTAAAGGATTTAAAGTACATTCATTTCAAATACAGCAAGCCCTCGATAGTCCTCCTGTATTGTAATTTTTGGTCACTACCTCGGGGCGGGCGTGCATGCCTGACTGCTGCCCTCCTTGGATGTGTAGTGGTAGCCGTTGCTCAGGCTCCACACCGGATTCAAACCCCTCATTCCCCGGCCATTACCCGGGGTCACAATGCCAGACTTGCCCGCCTCTCATTGTAGCGGTACTGAACAAGTACACAGCAAGTAGAAAATGTAATTTAAAAACAAAACGTAAGCTTTTTAACAATGCCATGGAAAGTTGAGAAGGCAGTCACACATTACCTGACATCACTGAGTGAGGAAGAGCAATTTCGCCATGTTGCGCAGTAGTCCAGCATGGCCGTTACTACACAAACAGCTGGTAACTTGCGGTGCGTTACACAGTTAGTTTAGTGCGTCAGTGTGAAGCAGTACTCTAATTACACATGCAAGATGTTTTAAAGCACGTTAGGCCTGCAATTTAGCATTCAATGTGATTTCTGCCCTTAAAACGCTGCTTTGCTTCACATCCAGATTTTTCCCCGGGACTTTTGGTGTGTATCCCACTCCGTCATGCCCCCCTCCAGGTGTTAGACCCCTTGAAACATCTTTTCCATCACTTTTGGGGCCAGCATATTTTTTTCTATTTTTCAAAGTTCGCCTCCCCATTGAAGTCTATTGCGGTTCGCGAACTTTTCCGCGAACCGAACCTTCCGCGGAAGTTCGCGAACCCGGTTCGCGAACCTAAAATCGGAGGTTCTGCCTATCACTACTCCTGACCCTGTCTTTCAACGTAAGCCAATGAAAATCGGCTCCTGACCTGCACACAGGTAGACAGGGAGACAGGCAGAGCAAGTGAGCTGTGGCGAGAGATGTCGGGATTCAGCGGCGAGATTGGCGGGATCGATGGAAACGGTAGATACGCGCAGCGGTGGCTTATTAAAATCTATGCCCTGCCAGCCTGGTAACTACCAAAACAGGGCGTAGATTTCAATCAGCTCGGTCCTTAAGTAGTTAAGGTTAAGTCGGCGCTACCTCATGCTAGTTTCCGATATTACTGTGTCGCTAGTTGCTACCTCCAGTTCACCGGAGAGCTGTGACGTATGTGCGCTGTGTGAGATTGAGCTTGGAACAATAGTGTACCAAAAGTGTACTTATAGCAGAGGTTGTAAAGACTTGCAATGCAGTGCCTCTCTCACACACTGTGTACATGCACACACAGACGCGCAGACGGGGACGTGCAGTCTGTTGCCGGAAGTAGCGTGACCCGAAGTACCCAGTCAGCGCCATTGTTGTGACAATGCCAGGATTTACAAGAAAACTTTGTGGTGGTATTTGAAGAGAGCTGACAGGATGGAAAGAACAGCATGTGGAAACCAGAGACGGTGAGTAACGGTGTTTTTTTTTTTTTTTATTCACAAGTTTCACAAATTATGACATTTTACTTGGAAGTCTATGGTGCCAAATCTCCTAGTTAATTTCAAAGAGCACCAGTATGCTATCATCTCCACATGCACTTGCCTCAGGAAGGATACTCACTGGTTAGGATCCGGGCTGGTTCTAGACTTTTTTGCCGCCTGCAGAAATACACTGTGAGGACAACCCCCTGTCCCATGTGAATGTGTGCAAAGCTGGACCAGAGAGGAGAGACACATCGAGCTGTGCATTTCAGGCTCTGGCACTACACTTACCTCTCTCTGCTTCCTGCCAGGATGTCGGGTTATGTGCTGCACTGCTTTCAGCAGAGTAGCAATGGGATCACCAGTCACACATGAAATCCTGCTTCTTCTTGGACTACAGTGTGACCTGGCAGTGTGCAGCATGTCACATGAGGCACCACTGTAGCCATGGATACAGGACGCTGGACAGACAGATGGAGATCCAATCACTGGAATGCTGAAAGCATGTGAGTGAAGCAGTAAGGTGCATCTCTGGAGGGGGAGATGGGGAGTGCAAGGAGAGGGACATTTGGGGAGAGGAGCTGCCTTTTGCCGCCTTCTAATTATTTCTGCCCTGAAGCACATGAAACGTGTTGCTTCATGGAAAAGCCACCCCTGGTTAAGACCCTGAACCAATGGGGAGTCCCGGCAGAAGGTTAAAAGATGCTTTGTCGGGGCTCCTTGCATAGTATAGCACTGTATGATAGGCAAATGCATTTTTTATAAAATGAAATACTGAGTGCTCTAATTCATTTTAAGGTATACCAGCATTGGACCCAGGGCCGGGCCGAGGCATAGGCTGGAGAGGCTCCAGCCTCAGGGCGCAGTGTAGGAGGGGGCGCAGAATTCATTCAGCTGTCATTCCTAATTGTGTTTGAAGCAGAAGGAAATAAGAAAAGGGGATACATGGCAGTGACTGCAAGCCAGATAACTAGATATTAAGGTGTTGGGGAGGTTGTGGGCCCTGTGGCACCTCTTAGTCTAATAGTAATCAGTGTGTGACAGCTGGGGTGGCAGGGATGGAGGGGCGCACTTTGGTGTCTCAGCCTTGGGTGCTGGAGGACCTTGTCCCGGCTCTGAGCCTTGTAAGGGTTGTTCGCCTTCCTCTGGATCAACAGGGATATGAGAGGGAGCAGGCTGGTGATGTACTTTGTTTTCTGGTTGAACTCGATGGACGTATGTCTTTTTTCAAGCCAAATAATTATGTAACTATGTAACCGTCAATCTATAATTACTGTTATATAGGTTTCAGATCCCATTATGCCCAATTTTATGATGGAAACACATTAAAGGCTGGTCCTTTACTGAGTTAGCGATCATGCAAAAGTCAAGAACCGCTCAGGTTTTTGACAGACCCAGTGGGAAGCAGCAGTTTGAGACAGGTAGTCCTAGCTGCCAGTCGCGGATGGTTTTGATGTGATTAGCAGAGAAGTTGTAGGCCCCAGGGTGCCTGGCAATAGGGAGCAAGTAGCAAAGAGCAGCGGCAGTAGCCCGGTGGGGACCAGAGTCGGGAAACGACACCTTAAGCAAAATGAAAGGAGAAGCAAGAAGACAGAAGAAAGAAGTCACAAAAGAAAGTGACAGATGAAGTAAAAGGATTTTACTTTTTATTAATAAACTTCTCTCTCTCGCGCCATAGAAAAAAAATCATCAAAAATTCATGCAAGGTAGAAACATCAGAGAATGAAGTAAGACATCTGCACCAACCAGATGTAAATCGCACAATCCTAATGGCGGAAGAGGGTTCCAGCTGCTACCATAGAAGTGCTCCTATCGTAGCAGCTGGAACCCTTGGTGCAGATGTCTTACTTTATTCTCTGATGTTCCTACCATGCATTGTTCACAGGATTAACAGAGTACTCTGTGCATTTGGCCTGACGAAGGGCGTTGTATGCCTAAAACAAACGTGACGTTGCCTCATTACTATTGCAGTAAGTCTACATCAAAGTTTTTGTCGCTGTTTTACTCCTGTATTGAAAGATTTATGTATCCGCAAGGAACCTCTTACAGAGATATTTTTATGGAATCCCTTTGTATTATGTGTCAATAAAGATTTTTGATATTTTTGTACCATAAAGACCTTGCATTAATTTTTGATGATTTTTTTTCTATGGTCCTTTCTATCTATATCAATTTTACAAGTGGGTGAAGTGAATGACCCTAAAAAGGATCGAAAGGTTTTTTCTTTATTTCCTGCTTATGTAAAAAGGATACTACTCCCAATTATACTATTACTCAGCAAGTGCCATGCAGCCAGCCAATCACCATGTAGGGACTGATGCCACATGCTGATTGGCTGGCTGCATTGCACTTGCTAACTAACCAGGAAGCAGAAGAGATGCAATTGCCATGAGCAAGCAGGTAATGTTTAACGGTTCTGCTGCACATGCTGCATGGTAACATGATTAGGCACAGGACAGCTCCCAGGGACCCCCAGTTCCCAGGTGACCAACTATAGTTACCCCCCTGGCTCCATCTCTAGCAGTCTAAATAGCATGATAATGCTGAGACAAGTTACGGCAGCAACAGCCCGGTCCACATAGCCCAGGGGTGTTCAAACTTTTCATATCACCCTTCTTGAGAGTGCTAAGGGGCTGAACTAGTGAAATTAAACACATTTTTTGCTGATTGCTGTTAAATACTCTATTCCAGTGACAGACAGTTTGTCAATGACAAACCACAGGAAATAACCCATATACCGTGTGCAGTTAGCATGTCCCTTTCAGCATGCAGGCATAGTGCTACTGACATAGTGGCAACTGCTAATCAGTGGCAGTTGCTGCAGCTGGCATAGTGGTGGCTGCTGATCAGTGGCTGTTACTGCTGCTGACATAGTGGCAGTGGCTAGTGGCTACTTCTGTTACAGTGGTAAATGATAACATACAGGCGCTGATACAAGGTGGCCTCTGCATGTGGCCACAACTGTGGCCTTTGGGCTGCATGGAATTAATGGCTGCAGAGAGCTTCAGGGGCCACCACAAAAGGCTTGGTGGGCCGTATTTGGCCCCCGGGCCAGACTTTAGCCATGTGGGACATAGCCTATTGATATCTCAGCCAGCTGGGCTGCTTCAGGTTACGCAATCCCATTTTACGCCACAGAATTCTTGTGTGACACAAAAATCTACCCATTAAGCTGTGAGTGGGAATAATTAGAATTGTGGAGTTGGGCTTTAACTGGCTGATTCATGTCCTCTACCTTAAACAACCTTGTCAGTGTCAGCCCAGAACTCAGTAAATGGCACTATTCACCTTTTTAGTCTTGGCTTTGCACATTCATTTTATGTGACTTTGAGGCACGTGTTAAGAAGCATATTCAGGGCACTTGTTGTCATGGAAACTAAACTGTAAAAATGACTCCAGCAGTATCTGTTTCCTGTATTCTGATATAAACAATTTTATATTTCCCAGGGGTCTGCTCTCCAAACGCTGGTTAAATATTTAAAGGGGAGCCCCAACTTAGATCAAATTGTTTTTAAAGTATGCCAAACTGCTTCAGCAACCACTTTTTAGAGTGTTCGTGTTCTTCTTCTTGATAGTCAGTAGTTTGGAATTTAACTACCTAACAATTGTGTCACGCCAATGGGTGTGACCGCGGCGGCAATCCCAGGACCGCCTAACGTCAATTGGCATCAAGTCCTGGGGCTGGATTTGCAGGAGATTGCACGCGCCGGTGAGCGCGCATCTCCACTTGGTAGGCGGAGTTCAGTCTCCCAGCGGCGGTGGCCGCTAGGAGACTGTTAGACAGCAAAACCGCCATCTTTTCAGTCTGTACAGCGCTGCGATCTAAAGCAGCGCTGTACTGGGGACAGCCGTGTGACACGGCGGTCCCCTCCAGAGGCTCAGGGGTGATCCGCTGTCATAGGCTGAAGCCTATGACAGCCGATCACAGTGATTGGCTGGCTGGGGGAGGGAAGGCAGGATTTAAAAAAAATAAGGATATTTATTAGACAAATAATAAAATAAATATTTTTAAAAAATAAATACACAATGCTAGGGTGATCAGACCCCACCAACAGAAAGCTTTGTTGGTGGGGAGAAAAGGGTGGGTGGTGAATCACTTGTGTGCTGAGTTGTGCGGCCCTGCAGCTAGGCCTTAAAGCTGCAGTGGCTAATTTAGCAAAAAATGGCCTGGTCTTTAGGGGGTTTAAAGGATGACATGATGAGATAGACATAGTTACATAGTTACATAGTTACATAGTTATTTTGGTTGATAAAAGACATACGTCCATCAAGTTTAACCAGAAAACAAAGTACAACACCAGCCTGCTCCCTCAGATTGCTAAATCTGATCAAGGATTTTGAAGTGGGGGATTCTGACTATCTGGTGGGGATCGACATCGAGTCCCTGTATACCTCCATACCTCACAGGGTTGGTGTGGAGGCGGTGAGTTATTTTCTTGACCAATACAGGGGCTGGATGGGTGTGAGGAACCGGGTGGTCATTGATCTCCTGCAGTTGGTTCTGACAAATAATTGTTTTTTGGCCAATGGGGTGATGTACCGACAGACGAGGGGGACGTTGATGGGGGCCACATGCGCACCAGCCTATGCATGTTTGCATCTTGGGGCATGGGAGAGACATGATGTCTACCGCCAGCAGGTGTTTCGTGCGCATGCGGGCCCTTTGGCTGTTGGAGACAGTTCTGTATAGAAAGAAAACAGCAGGCAATACTTACCTGCATGGAACAAGATTTCATCCTGAAAGTCAGAAGTGGGGGATACCGTATGGTCAGCTTGCGCGGATCCGACGGAATTGCTCCAAAGATGAGGAATTCCAAGAGGAAGCGACTAAAATGTGTGAACGGTTTAGGAAAAGGGAGTACCCTGAACATGTTCTTGAAGAGGCCTTGGAAAAGGCCTCTTCTCTGGATAGAGAGGAATGCCTCAAGAAGAGGACAAAAAAGAATGAGGATGACAAGGTCAGACTCATTACCACTTATGGCTCACACTGGCCTCAATTAAGAAAAGTCTTACAAAGGCATTGGCATGTCCTGAGCCTAGATCCTGATACACTTAGGGCGGTGGGTCCTTATCATCTTCTGACTCCCAGGATGGCGCCTAATTTAAAGGATGCATTGGTTAGGGCTGAGGTGTACTCCAAAAGTACAAAGAAAAATGATGGAAGGGGTTTTTTAGGCCCCATACCAAATGGAATGTTTCCCTGTGGTTCATGCATACATTGTAAATTGGTGGAAAAAACTAAGACCTTTAAAAACGCTCGGGAGACAAAAGAATATGAGATACGAAGTTTCATTAATTGTAAATCCGAAGGAGTAATTTATATGATTACGTGCCCTTGCGGGCTCAAGTATGTAGGAAAAACAAAAAGAAAATTAAAGGAACGCATAGGGGAGCATGTAATTAACATCAAAGAAGCAGATGAAAAGAGTCCATTGGGGGCACACTTTGCTTTGTTCCATGACAGGAATCCAGATTGTTTGCGTTTTAAAGGTATTTTGAAACCCAGTAGAAATAAACGGGGAGGTGATCATGAAAAATTATTGTATCAGATTGAGAACTATTGTATCAAAATGAGGTCATAATTATGGACGACTTCAACTTTCCAGACATTGACTGGGGTATTGAGGCTACCCAATCTGGTAAAAGCAGCAGATTTCTGGCAGCACTACAGGACAATTACTTGACTCAAATGGTAATGGAACCAACTAGGGGCAATGCGTTACTGGATCTGATCATTTCTAATAGACCAGAAAATGTATCAAATGTGCAGGTTCAAGAACATTTGGGAAATAGTGATCACAACATGATAACGTTTGATCTGGTGACTGATAGGCCACGGGGCAGCGGGACCACTAAAACTATGAATTTTAGAAAAGCAAAGTTCAATCAAATTAGGCAGGCACTAAGTTTGGTGAACTGGGATAATATACTACAAGGGGAGGACACTGAAGGGAAATGGCAAGCATTTAAACTTATTCTCAATCAATATTGTAGTATGTATATCCCATATGGAAACAAAATGTCTAGGAATAAAAAAAGGCCTCTATGGATGAATAGAAAGGTTAGGGATAAAATGAAGAGGAAAATGAATGCCTATAAGGTCCTAAAACAAGAGGGGACCGAGGCTGCACTAAGCAATTATAAGGAGTGCAATAAAAATTGTAAAAAAGAAATTAGGCTGGCAAAGATCGAAGCTGAAAATCAAATCGCTAGGGATATCAAATCTAACCCAAAAAAGTTTTACAAGTACATCAACTCTAAAAAAAGAAAGGTTGACTGTTTAGGACTCCTAAAAGATGAGGGTGGGAACTCAATGGTGGATGACCAAGGTAAGGCAAAGTTATTAAATGCTTTCTTTGCTTCTGTCTTCACAAAGGAAACAGCACTGTTGCAAATTACAGAGGCAGAAGAGTCTCAATCTTCTAACTGTAATATTAAATACTTAACGCAGGAAGAAGTGAAGGCAAGACTAGATTAATTAAAAATAGACAAGTCACCTGGCCCGGATGGCATGCATCCTCGGGTCCTAAGGGAATTAAGTTCAGTTATAGCTAAACCCCTTTATCTTATCTTTTGTGACTCTCTTGCAACTGGCAGAGTCCCAGTGGATTGGCGTACAGCCCACGTTTTCCCATTATTTAAGAAGGGCAAAAAATTAGATCCAGGAAATTATAGACCTGTAAGCTTAACATCAGTTGTATGCAAACTATTTGAGGGGTTACTAAGAGATACTATACATGACTTCATAGTAGAAAATAATCTTATTTCTCAGCATCAACATGGGTTTACTAAAGACAGGTCCTGTTTGACTAACATGCTCAGCTTTTATGAGGTAGTGAATGCTAATATGGATATTGGGAATGCTGTAGATGTGATATACTTGGACTTTGCAAAGGCCTTTCGACACTGTTCCCCACAGAAGTCTGGTGCAAAAGTTGAGGATGCAAGGACTGGGGAAGAGTTTGTGTGCATGGATAGGGAACTGGCTAATGGACAGAAAACAAAGAGTTGTGGTCAATGGATCGTACTCAAAATGGGAGACTGTTAGCAGTGGGACCCCACAGGGGTCTGTACTGGGTCCAGTGCTCTTCAATTTATTTATTAATGACCTAGTAGATGCAGTAGTGAGCAATGTTGCTATTTTTGCAGATGATACAAAATTGTGCAGAATCATCAACTCTCAGGAAGATAGTGTCATATTGCAACAGGATCTGGATAGGATGGCATGAAATTCAATGTTGACAAATGTAAAGTCATGCATTTTGGTCGTACCAATGGTCTAGCACCATACAAAATAAATGGGATAGAGTTGGGGACATCAAACTTGGAGAAGGACTTAGGAGTACTCATCGACAACAAGTTAAATAATCGTACTCAATGCCAAGCCGCTGCAGCTAAAGCTAACAAAATTTTGGGATGCATTAAAAGGGAAATAAAAACTCGAGATGCTAGCATAATATTGCCCCTGTTTAACTCTCTAGTAAGGCCACATCTGGAATATGGAATTCAGTTCTGGGCACCACATTACAAAAAGATATTGCAGTTTTAGAGCAGGTGCAGAGACGAGCAACAACATTGATACGTGGGATGGAAGGTCTCGCTTACCAAGAAAGGTTACATAAACAGTGTTTATTTAGTCTAGAGAAAAGACGCCTTAGAGGAGATCTAATTAACATGTATAAATACATCAGAGGGCAATATAATAGCTTGGCGGATGAGCTTTTTGTCCCTAGGCCTTCTCAAAGGACTAGAGGACATGATCTGCGCATGGAGGAAAAACGTTTTAGCCATTTATTTAGGAAAGGGTTCTTTACAGTAAGAGTGATTAAGATGTGGAATGCATTGCCACAGGAAGTCGTTATGGCAAACTCTATACCTACATTTAAAGGGGGCTTAGATGCTTTCCTTGCGTTGAAAGACATCCATGGCTACAATTACTAGTTTATGCCTAATGATGTTGATCCAGGGATTTTATCTGATTGCCATCTGAAGTCGGGAAGGAATTTTTCCCTTTTGGGGCTATATGGACCATGCCTTGTAAGGGTTTTTTCGCCTTCCTCTGGATCAACAGGGATTTGTGAGGGAGCAAGCTGGAGTTGTACTTTGAACTGGTTGAACTCGATGGACGTATGCCTTTTTTCAACCAAAATAACTATGTAACTATGTAACAGATGGATTTATAATTTAGGAACACTAATTCCAAATGTATTAAATTCCGACTTCAATTTGGTTCATTTCCTGCCTGAATATAAAAAATAATTGATTGCAGCTGAGAAATTGTATGTGGATAGTTGTGATGTGTAAAAGGGTGTGTTCCCCTTTTAGAGGAGCAATATGTATGCTTCTGTTGGAAAACAATTTTGTAGCATGTTTATTTGGCTCAAAAACATCATATATCATAATGTGAGACTGTGAAGTCCAATGGTTACCATGTCCAGCAGGATCTGCATGAAAATGGAAATGGTATAAACATTAAATTGACTGATCATAATGGACTGACACATTGTTATACTGGAAAGTTATTTGAGGGCGAAAACGAGGTATGGTCCTTGTCATATGAAGAAAACGAGGCTTGGCTGCAAAAGAGGTGGTGTTATAAGCATGAAATGAATCATAGATTCCGCATGCCAGAACGAGGCTTGGTTTAAGCAACCATTTAAGAGAGAGAGTACGCCCACTACCTTTCATCCACAGCGTCATTACACTGAAGAAGCCCATGTGATGTGGGCGTAACGCGTATGTGGGCGTGGCAAGCTGCGAATGGCTGATGGGACGCTCCTCTACTACACACACGCTGGGAGTTTGGCGTCCGTGATTGGGCTGCATTGACCGGGTACCTGGTGTCGCGGGACGCTGCGACATAGCCGCAAGCTATCCTACACTTTGAAGAAAAGGTAAAAGCTTATGTTACCGCATAGTGGTTGCCAGAAGAGGAACTTTTGCTGCAAGTGACTGCTAATGTTACACTGGGGCCATGCATGGCTGTTGCTGATTTTACAGCTGCTGGTTTACAATAAGGCGGATTCTGGCCATTAAGGCGGCATGAAAGTAATGGACTATGGTCTATTAATGAAGTTGTATGTGATGCTCTCCGTGATCTGCTGAAGATTAAGGTATTAGACGAGTTGTTTTTGAGCCCAGTGAAAGTGGACAACCAAACGCAGTCTCACAGTTTCCACATGATTTCAGTCCTAAGGGATCGGCCGATCTAAATTGTATGCATGTGGTGTAACTGTTGATGGGTGTGTGGTCAGGAGCGCTCCTGTTAAGATAGCCAATGCAGTTTTTTATGGGGGGGAGGCTTTGTGTTTGGAGAATTTAGCTGGTGCTTGTAAGTGGTTATTGATTCAATAAAGTTTTGTATTTTTATAGTTCATTGAGTGGCGGTCACTCTTTTTTGTGCTATGTAAGTGGCTGACTCAGTACTGACTCAGACAGGAAGTGACTACAGTGTGACCCTCACTGATAAGAAATTCCCCCTTTTATCTCTTACTTGCTCTCAGAAGCCATTTTCTGCTAGGAAAGTGTTTTATAGTTGGAATTTCTTATCAGTGAGGGTCACACCGTAGTCACTTCCTGTCTGAGTCCGGACTAAGTCAGCCACTTACATACCTGATATTTAAGTCTTTCAGAAACAGAAAGAAAAAAAGGAACACAGCAAAGTTATTTGTGTGCTAAGCACTGTACATACCCATGTCTATCTTATCATGTCACATGTCACCTCGGGTATCCTTTAACACTGCGGCCCTCAAGTGGTTAATGATCTACTTTAAGCCTTGTACATATGTATGAGGACTGTCATCCAGCAGGCATTTGTATCTGATCCCTCAGGCTACATTGCAAGGCCAAGGCTGGACAGATGTTTCACTAGCCTGCTGGCTAGTGACGTGTTCTATTGCTCTGCCCATAGGTGAAGGGCCTACAGAGTGGTACACGGGCGACATTACCACATTACATGGTGGAGGTGAGTGGGGAGAACAATGGTCTTTGCCATCGATCATACAAATGTATCTGCTGGGCTGATTGCTGGCCGAGGCGACAGAGGGCATTGGGGGCTGCTGTACACACACTAAATTATTGGCAGATGTGGTCATTATCAGCCACCTTGGGTGAGTTTCATCTAGCGTGCTTTGGTTTGTAGCCAGCTGTTGGTTACTTTAAGGGCCTGGTTATTCAAATGCTAATTTTCCTAAGGAATCACTGCAAAGTCAACAGTTTCAACTCAGTCAGATTACCTGGGAACGCCTCTCTTCCTGCATGTGTAATTAGCTGCACACAGCAGAATGTATTGTAACTCCTGAAAGAGCATCACTTGTACTAATCAGAGAACTGACAATCTGTTGTTACATGTAGATCAGAACTGAAGTCTTATCATTTACACTTGAAAATCATTTTAAAAGCAAAAAATGAGACTGTGATAAATTGCATCATTAATTGTAGCCCATTTTTTAAGATTAAGGTATGATTAAGGTATGCCGCTACTATTGATTACAGTACAAAAAATATTTTGTACTGTACTCCGCTACTGTTTTGCTGATAACTGCTCGGATACCCCTTTTCAAAATCCGGATCCGATTCGGATCCGGATACCCCGCTATCCGATCCGGATCGGATATCCGAATTCAAAATTTTCCGATCCGAATCCGATTCGGATATCCGACCCTAGTATCCGATCGGATTCGGATATCCGTGTTTAATCCCGGAAGTGGCCTTTAAATTGCTTTAAAAAGGTTTTTTAGGGTATATGAGGCATGTAGCATCATAATTGTGAAAAGGGAAACACTGATGATGTGGGGAGTGGACTTAAAATCCCCCCCCCCAAAAAAAAAATGGCTGTCAATCAACATCAGAGTGGTATCAGGAAGCAGTCGTACTGACGCAGTTGGGGCCTCCCCACAACTCGGACAGCAGACACCTCCAAAAAAAATTACACAGCTATTGTGTTTACATAGTTGACCACGGCACTGTTGTAGGTACCACGGCACAGTAAAAAATTAGGAGAGGTTCCAGGAAGCGGTCGTACTGACGCAGTTGGGGCCTCCCCACAACTCGGACAGCAGACACCTCCAAAAAAAATTACACAGCTATTGTGTTTACATAGTTGACCATGGCACTGTTGTAGGTACCACGGCACAGTAAAAAATTAGGAGAGGTTCCAGGAAGCGGTCGTACTGACGCAGTTGGGGCCTCCCCACAACTCGGACAGCAGACACCTCCAAAAAAAATTACACAGCTATTGTGTTTACATAGTTGACCATGGCACTGTTGTAGGTACCACGGCACAGTAAAAAATTAGGAGAGGTTCCAGGAAGCGGTCGTACTGACGCAGTTGGGGCCTCCCCACAACTCGGACAGCAGACACCTCCAAAAAAAATTACACAGCTATTGTGTTTACATAGTTGACCATGGCACTGTTGTAGGTACCACGGCACAGTAAAAAATTAGGAGAGGTTCCAGGAAGCGGTCGGTCGTACTGCCGCAGTTGGGGCCCCACAACTCGCACAGCACAGACACCTCCAAAAAAATTACACAGCTGACCATGGCAGGTACCACGGCACAGTTCAAAAAATAAGAACCTGGCTTCATGAAGATGGAGTCAGGAGGTTGTGGTGGTAAAGGGTGGTTAAGCAGGCCAGGCATAGTGATTACCACTCAGCCACTTCATTTCCCCCTCTTGCCAACAACAGGGGCCAGGAACTCACCAACTGCCCAAGCCTCGTTCATCTTTAAAAAAGTCAGTCTGTCCACAGACTGGCCTGACAGACAAGAGCGCTTCTCAGTGACCACGCCACCGGCCGCACTGAAGCACCTTTCCGACATAACGCTGGAAGGCGGGCAGGACAGCACTTCCAGGGCGTATTGCGCCAGCTCGCCCCAGATATCCAGGTGCTTCACCCAGTACTCCAAGGGGTCCACAGGGGTGTCGGTGTCAAGCCCGCTATAGGACCCCATATAATCGGCCACCATCCGGGTCAGGTGCTGGTTCTGGCTTTGAGAGCCGGATGCTGCTGCAGGCACCTCCTCTGTAGGCAGCGGTACTGGTGTGGCATAGAGCGCCTTTGTCAGAGACAGCAGGTTTGTTGGGCGCCTGCTGATGCTGGATGCAGGCACCTGCTGCTGTGCTGGCTGGACTGAGACAGCAGGGGGGGTGGGAGTCCGGGGGAAGGCTTCCTCCAAGCGCCGAACCAGAATCCGCTGCAAGTCCCTGATTCGGCGCACAGGGTCTCCTCCTACAGGCAGGAACTGAGCCAGCTTCCCCTTCAGCCGTGGGTCCAGCATCAGGGTGATCAAGATGTCCTCCCGAGCACTCATCTCCTTCACCCTTGGGTCTTTGCGCAGGCACTGCAGCATGTGCGCTGCCATAGGGAAGAGGGCTGCCATCTCTGCTGACCTATGATATTCTGCACCGCTGACAGTGCTGTCGTCCTCCTCTGATTCCGGAGCCTCATCTTGCTCTCTCCACCCCCGCACTACTGCAGCTGCACTCCGCTGTGCCCCCTCCTCTTCAAGGTCAGGGACCTCCAACTCCTCCAAGTCCTCCTCCAACTCCTCCGAATCCTCCTCCTGCTGCACAGAGGTGGACTGTGAAGTGTGCTGCTGCTGCTCCTGCTGGATCAAGGCTTCCTCTCCCACTTCCAGCAGAGCATCGAGGGCCTTGTCCAGCATGCACACAATGGTCACCCACTCACACAGCGACGCATGGTCCCGGCTGACCATGTTGGTGGCCTCCAGGAAGGGTGCCAGCACAAAGCACACCAGCTGCATTTTTCCCCACTCAGCAGGGCGGATGATGTCTGGGAGGTGGGTGGTGCCGGTCCCCAACAAGTTGGCATCCATGGTGGCTCTGGCCAGGTACAGGTTGACAGCCCGCCTCTGTTCAACCAGACGTTCCAACATCGCCAGGGTGGAATTCCAGCGTGTTGGAACGTCTATAATGAGGCGGTGCTGTGGGAGGTTCAGCTCCAGCTGCACGGCTGTAAGGGTCACTGTGGCACCACCCGAGCGGCGAAAATGACCCACCGTTTTCCTTGCCGCTCCCAAAAGAGTGTTCATCCCCTGGTAGGTGTGCAGGAATTTCTGCACCACTAGGTTCAGGACGTGGGCCAGACAGGGGATGTGGGTGAGGTTTCCCCGCTGGATGGCGGCAACCAAGTTTGCCCCATTGTCGGCCACCACCTCTCCGACTCTGAGGCCTCTGGGGGTCAGCCAACTGCTCTCTTGCTCTCGGAGCTTGGCCAAGACGTGGTCTGCCGTCAGCTTGTTCTTGCCCACCGTGACCATCTGCAGCAGCGCTTGGCAGTGGTGGGCCTTCACGCTGCTGCTGAGGCGGGGTTGTTTGGCGGCGGATGGAACCGGATCAGAGCTGGAAGCTGCTGCACTTCCCCTGACCCTGCTGCGGGGTGGCACCACCCACCGGGGTGATGATGCTGCTGTCTCCTCTTCACCCCCTTCCACCAAACTGACCCAGTGCGCGGTGAAGGACAAATAGCGGCCTGTCCCGAAGCGGCTGCTCCATGAGTCCATTGTCACATGGACGCGCGCACCAAGCGCATGATCCAGCCCACGCTCCACGTTGGCCTTTACAAAGCGGTGCAGTGCTGGGATGGCCTTGCGTGCAAAGTAGTGCCGGCTGGGGATTGGCCAATCCGGCGCTGCGCACTGCAGGAGCGCACGCATCCGGCTCCCCTCCTGCACAAACGAGTACGGGAGGAGCTGGGAGGACATGGCCTGTGTCAGCAAGCCGTTCAGCTGGCGTATGCGACGGCTGCCGGGAGGCTGAGCCCTGACCACAAAAGAGTCACTCAGCAGGGTCTGGTGGTGGGGGCGTTTTAGGCTTGCACGGGAAGCTGAGGAGGGAACAGAGGAGACCACTGAGGAGGACTGGCTGCCTGAAGAGGCCTCAGTGTCAGCAGGAGTGGCAAAGGTTGTTATAGTGCTCTGACCTCTGCAAGGGCCAGCGCCAGCTTCCTTCAGCCTCTTGAATTCCTGATGCTCAGGTTTGTGCTTATTGCCCAGATGATTTATGAAGCTGGAGGTGCCATAAGTGGAGGGGTGAGACCCTCTGCTCAGCTTCACATGGCATAATTTGCACGTAACATACTTGCTATCCAGTGAGGGCAGATGGAAAAACTGCCATATTGGGGATTGGTGTTTTCCCTTACGTGGCTCAGAACGGGATGCTGCTGTGGATTTTCTGCCGGTGGTGGTTAGGGCCTGGGGTTGAGTGGTGCGGCTGGTGGTAGTCGTGCCACTGACAGATGGAGCAGCAGCCTGCGGGTCACGTATTCCATGCCCACTGCTGCTCCTGCCAATCCCTGAAATGCTCAACCTGCGTGCCAGACCCACTGACTCCTCCTCCTCAGAGTCAGAGCTGACATGCCCCTCCGGTCGCTGGTAGTCCGGGTCCTTCACCTCATCATCAAACTCCCCTTCATCAAACTGCTGGGATGATGAGCCCGCATCAAATTCCTCTTCTGCTGACACATCATGGACGGGCTCCCCCCCAACAATTACTGTCAGCATCTCAGACTCTTCTGAAAAGCCAATTTTGCAGAGAATATTTTCTCTAGGGCTAGGGCTGGTGGTGGTGGTGGCCTCACTGTCACTGGCTTGCTCCTCGTCATGCGCCATCTGCTGCATCACAGACGCGGCGTCCTTCTCCTCCAATCTGCGCCGCTGACCCTGCTTGAAAATGGACGCAACACGGTGCTGCGTCTCTGCAGCGTGACTGCCAGTGGGTAGCGGCGGAATGCCTGATGCGGCAGAACTGCTGCCAGAGGCCGTAATGTTGCTCACTCTCCTTCCGGCCTTTCCCCTCCCCCGTCTCACACTGCCAGTGCCAGACATAGTACTGTACAAGACTCACTGTCACTGATGAGTCGACGTCACAGATGATGTGTGTGGGGTACTTGGTGCACTTTTATTATTGGCGGCGGGCTTGGAAATGATCAGCAGATTGACAGACAGGAGTACAACAACTAAACACACTGACACTGCTCACTCAGTCAGCAGCAGCACAGCAGCAATAATCTGTAGTACTAGCACTGTCTGCAACTACACAATACAAAACCACAGTAGCAGTAGTAATAGCAGCCCAGCCAGCAGCAAGGAGCCTGGAGTGTGTGCACACAGACACAGCACACACAAAGACACAGGACCTAGTAGCAGGCACAGGCAGCGCAGCTGCTGCAGCTGGAAGACTGACTGACAAGACTGACTGACACTAACAAATTACACAGACTAGCTAAGCTAACTACAACACAGTACAACAGTAAAACCAGAAGGTGTTTTAGTGTTAAAACGCTGGGTTATCACTTGGATAATGTACTTGCTTCAGCCAAACACACTGGACAACCTATCACAGTGGCAGTCACAAAGCAAGGACGAGATTCTTAACATGGCCCCCTCCTTATATACAGGAGGGACTGGCCAAGGTTCTCCTCTGTGATTGGGTGCTTGGGCTTAGGCTGGGAGCGCTCTGATTGGCTGAATGACGTCATGGACATAATGTCCATGGTTACAGCACCCGGATTCGGATATCCGACCGGTATCCGCGGGTATCCGGGTTATGAGACCAACTATCCGCATAGAGCTATCCGGATTCCCATCCAGCTATCCGGAATCCGGATCCGATCGGATAGGCCTAAAAAGTTCGGATATCCGAGTCTATTCGGATATCCGGTATCCTGTTGAGCAGCACTGGTGAAGAGACAATCAGGGAGAGTAGATGAAGCACGTAACTTTAGAAGCATATTTTTCAAACAAGGTTCTGCACTGTAGTAGTAGGTACAGCAAAGTCCCTATTATCTGGCACTGGCGGGGTTTGCCTGATGCATACATGTGCTTGTCGGCTTGGGCAACCCGCTGAAAAAGCATGTAACCTCCCCCCACCCACCCCCATGCAGGATAAAATACTCACTAAGCCTCCAGTGACATCTTCTAGCTAGTGATGGCCCCAACATCAGATTTTGGGTTTGCGAACTGCGAACAAAAACTTCCGCTAAAGTTCCGGTTCGCGCGAACAGGGCGAACCGCCATAGACTGCAATGGGCAGGTGAAGTTTAAAACCTACAAAGACTGTTTAGTGGGATACATGCCAAGAGTAGCTGGGAAAATTACGGATTTGACGCACAGCAGGGTTATAATCCCTAAAGGACAGAAATCACATTACTTTCCTACATCGGAGGCATAAAGTGCTTTAGAACATCTTGCTTGTGTATACAAGGATCAGGTAGTGTAAGTAGTGTACTGCTTCACACTGACAGACCAAACTCACTGTTTAACGCACCGCAAACAGCTGTTTGTGTAGTTATGACCGTGAAGTCAGAAGTTCAATGGCAAATTGTGACAGCTCTGGCCACAGGTCAAGTCTGCGCGCCCAGTAGTCCAAGGGTTCATCGCTGCTCAGAGTGTCTATATCCACACTTAAGGCCAGGTAGTTGGCTACCTGCCGGTTGAAGCGAGGTGTTGGACTAACAGCAAGGGCCAGCTGCGACAGGGCTGTATCTATGCAGTGTCAGTGTCACACACACACAAAAAAAACACACATCAGAAGAATATTAGCTCCCAAAAGAGCTGTTTTGGGGTTCTTCTAGCAACAAATTTCAGCGAGGAGCAAGCTAACAAAAGCCTAACTAACACTTTCCCTAACTCCAACAATGTCTCTACTTTCCTCTCACTATAGCAGCAGCCAGAAACTGAGTACATGGCCAATGTTGCTGCGTTTTTATGGGGGGTGGGGGTCCGTGGGGGAGTGCAGCCTGATTGACTGCCATGTGTCTGCTGACTGTGATGTAGAGGGTCAAAGTTTAGCCCAATGATGAGGTTTAGGGGCAGGTCAAACCCGCTATGTGTTCGCTTTTTTGTCGCGGACACGAACAGCTGAAATTTGTGCGAACTACCCACCCGGCGAACCATTCGAGCCATCTCTACTTCTAGCCTTCCTGTAGCTCCTGTCGACTTTCCGACGTCCTCCATGTATGGCCCCCGAGTCCCGGCCATACACGGAGGATGTCGGAAAGCCACCAGAAGTCTGCTAGGAGCTATAGGAAGGCTAGCAGCTGGAGACTCAGTGAGTATTTTATGGCCTTCAACCCCCGCCCCCCCCCCCCCCCCCCCAAAAAAAAAACCCAAAACAACATCCCAAAACCCAAAGCACAGTCCCTGTTATCCCCTCAGACATGCTGGTTAGTTGAGACTTCCAGTTGCCTGAGTTCCGGATAAGGGGAACTTTGCTGTAGTTCATTACAATACAGTCATGGATTATACTGTACATACTGAAGGTTATTTGTCAAGATGTGTAAATGTGGATGCAAGTACTGTGTAATGTTAATTTAGGCCACATTTTAAGCACAATCCAAACAAAATTCCACTTTTTATTGAGAAATAAGTAATCCCAGTAGGAAGTTTAGCACTTCTTGTCAATCACTCAATTTGTGCAGGTGAGGAGAGTAAGAAACAAGAGTGCAGCAAATGATTATAGCGGTTATACAGAAATCTTGGTGCTGACAGTATTCAATCGGCACCCTCTATAATAGCAGATACAATTTGTAGCTGGTATTTGTAGCTGCAGAGATTAAGGGTTAGGCACCACCAAGGAGGCGTAAAGGAATCATCAGGCAAACATTAAGAAAATAAGTGCTACTTACCGGGGGCTTCCTCCAGCCCCAAGCTCCCAGCACGTCCCTCGCCGCAGCTCTCCCTGCAGCCGTTCGCCGGAGCTCCGACCCAGTCCCCGGCGATGACATCAGAGCGACCTGGAGGTCGCTCTGTACTGCGCGATCAGCGCTGTCAATCACCGCCATGTGGGCCGGAGCCACTCCGGCCCACGTGGCGGTGATTGACAGTGCCGATCGCGCAGGCGCAGTACAGAGCTACCTCCAGGTCGCTCTGACGTCATCGCCGGGGACCGGGACGGACCTGCGGCGAACGGCTGAAGGGAGAGCTGCGGCGAGGGACGTGCTGGGAGCTTGGAGCTGGAGGAAGCCCCTGGTAAGTAGCACTTATTTTCTTAATGTTTGCCTGACAACTCCTTTAAGTATTAGAGTAGGGATAGGTTAGGTCATTGTAGTACAGCGGCTAGAATTGTAGCAGTTATTTGTAGATGTGGAGATTAAGGATTAAGCAGGCACCATCAGGGGTGAGGTTAAGGGTAAGGCACCACCAGGGGTGGGGTTAAGGGTTAGACACCACCAAAGGGAGGGAGGGTTAAGGGCTAAAGTAGCAAAAAGTTAGGTCATAGTAAAATGTTGGTAACTATTACCGATATTTTACTATATTAATGTAGTAGAATATCGGTAACAATGCCAATATTCTATTACCACCATGGGCATAGCAATAGGGGCTGCAGCAGCTGTGAGCCTGCTCAGGGCTATTTTGGGGGGCAGGAGGAGTCACCTGGGCAGGAGGCACCACCTGGGCGGCGATTAGTTTTAGACAACACCAGGGGGTGGTGGTTAGGTTTAGGCACCACCAGGGGGTGGTCAGGGTTAGGCACTACCAGGGGAGTGGTTAGTTTTAGGCACCACCAGGGGAGGGATCTGTGTGAGAGTAGGGTTTGGTTGCGCTGTATTGTTGAATTATGTAACGTTTTTTAACGTTAATATATTTTCATTATTATTTCCTGACTGTTTTTACAATGGTAATTACCGTTAACCAAATTTGACAACGATGTTTATCATTATCAGATTTCGTTATCCACCGGCACCATTTCGTTATCCAGCCGGGCCCTTTTTTCACTGTGCCTTTTTTTATACATGCTCTTTTTTTTACATTTCAGTTCATTTATCTGATGCACCAAAGAAAGATCAATCATACAACCAGGATTGTTACACATCAGCACAAGCTAAACGCAACATTGGAATTGCTTGACAGTGTAATTTTCTTAGCTGAAGACTTCAACATTTTATGGGGAATTAAGTGCCCCTGACTTTGTCACAGACACACCCCTTTTATTCTTCCCGAGCTCCGGAGAGTTTAATGATGTCACTGCATTACCCTTCCCACAAGCTTGCTGAAATATGTATGTACTGTATTGTAAGAACGAGGCTCACATTTACAGTGTTAAAGAAAGGTTGGTTAATTTAGATAAATTAGCTGCAAATTATGTAACCAATCAGTGCTTACTTGCCCCATCCACGAGAATGTGTAGCTGCCTGGAAGGCTTTCTTGAGGTATTGAGTAACACTATGACTCTGGCAGCTCTACCTTGTTAAGGCACACTTTAATGCACAGCTATTGGAATCATTAAACCCCTATCATTAAACTTTGAAATACTTAAGATGAAATGTTTAAATGTTGCAGAAGTAGTAACAGTATTTTGCAAAATGTCACAGCTGATAGAGGACAAACAATTCAACTGCTAGTTCTGACAATGGTGCCCACTGTTGTCCTCTACAGGCATCCATAAGGCATATTACATTGTTCACACGTTATGAATTCGGTGACCAGATGTCTCAGGTTACATGCAGTCCCAAAATTAGGGTCCCCAAAAGTTACAAAATTGTACTGGCGTGTAGGTAAATGTCCCGTCCAATGTCTCGGCCTGTCACTCACCAACAGTGTCGTGAAATGTTCTGGCTCGGGCCGGACTGGACCATCGGAGGGCTGGTGGGTCCTCCGGTGATTAAACAAGGATATACCCTAGTCGAAAAGTATAAAACTTAGCTTTTAATAAAGTTACATTAAAACCACATCATATTTACTGGCTAATTTTGTCAACTGTGAAAGATGTGGACTGGAGGAAACAGCGTCCTGGGTCAGAAGACCATCCTCCTAGTTCACACTAATATCCTAAAACCCTACACCAAAACTCAACATGTTTCGTTTCCTATTCTGGAAACTTCGTCAGGAGTGATAATGCCCTAGTGATAGAGTGATAAAGTGCTACATCAACAAGATACAATATAACCTTTCACATATTTACAAAGAGTTAGCAAAATAACAGAGTTGTGGCCGCTAAGCCAGCAGCCTGCTAAACAATGACTGTCCAAGCTTTCCTTTTATAGTGCAGCCCCAGGCTCAGGGGATGCTGGGTAGGGCGGGTGCGTGCCACGCCTACCATCCTAATCGGGAAGTAGTATCTAATTGGACTAAGGGAAAGTCCATCAGCAAATTGGACCAATTAGAATACATGTCTATAGTGACCAATACATTCTCAAAAATGCTCTCACTGTACCTGTATACAGCTAAAAACCCCTTGAATTCGAGTACCCCATCACCCTAGACTTGTACATTCAGCCGGCAGAAAAAGCCACGCTTAGATAGTACAGAAAAGTATCTCTCCGTATTCCCTGTTCTCCTATTGGTGGATGCGTGTGTAGGAGGCGGGAGAAAACGTCACTAGAGAGAAGGGGAGTGACACCCATCACAGCCAATCAGGTACTTAGGTTTTCCCTGCCCAGCGTGTGTATCATCCACGCGCAGGGGAAAGAGTATTAGGCGTCACTTCCGTGTTATACGGACAGGCGGGGTTGTGTGAGAGGTTGCTATAACAACATGTCACATGGGCTGTGACGAGTTTAAAGGAGAGCGTTTCATTGGTTCACGCTCTGCAAGCATCAGGTTGCCTAGGAGGCATCAGGTTGCCAATGTGACTAATGCCTTGTATGATGCGTGATGGGTAAGGTGTAAACGGAGAGCGCTTTGCCCGTTATTTACATCTTCTTCCTAATATCTATGTGTCTCCAAGGCAACCTGATGCTTGCAGAGCGTGAACCAATGAAACGCTCTCCTTTAAACTCGTCACAGCCCATGTGACATGTTGTTATAGCAACCTCTCACACAACCCCGCTTGTCCGTATAACACGGAAGTGACGCCTAATACTCTTTCCCCTGCGCGTGGATGATACACACGCTGGGCAGGGAAAACCTAAGTACCTGATTGGCTGTGATGGGTGTCACTCCCCTTCTCTCTAGTGACGTTTTCTCCCGCCTCCTACACACGCATCCACCAATAGGAGAACAGGGAATACGGAGAGATACTTTTCTGTACTATCTAAGCGTGGCTTTTTCTGCCGGCTGAATGTACAAGTCTAGGGTGATG
Source organism: Hyperolius riggenbachi (assembly GCF_040937935.1). Classification (NCBI taxonomy): domain Eukaryota; kingdom Metazoa; phylum Chordata; class Amphibia; order Anura; family Hyperoliidae; genus Hyperolius; species Hyperolius riggenbachi. The sequence continues at coordinate 79,530,163 of NC_090656.1, read as the reverse complement.
GGGTACTCGAATTCAAGGGGTTTTTAGCTGTATACAGGTACAGTGAGAGCATTTTTGAGAATGTATTGGTCACTATAGACATGTATTCTAATTGGTCCAATTTGCTGATGGACTTTCCCTTAGTCCAATTAGATACTACTTCCCGATTAGGATGGTAGGCGTGGCACGCACCCGCCCTACCCAGCATCCCCTGAGCCTTGGGCTGCACTATAAAAGGAAAGCTTGGACAGTCATTGTTTAGCAGGCTGCTGGCTTAGCGGCCACAACTCTGTTATTTTGCTAACTCTTTGTAAATATGTGAAAGGTTATATTGTATCTTGTTGATGTAGCACTTTATCACTCTATCACTAGGGCATTATCACTCCTGACGAAGTTTCCAGAATAGGAAACGAAACATGTTGAGTTTTGGTGTAGGGTTTTAGGATATTAGTGTGAACTAGGAGGATGGTCTTCTGACCCAGGACGCTGTTTCCTCCAGTCCACATCTTTCACAGTTGACAAAATTAGCCAGTAAATATGATGTGGTTTTAATGTAACTTTATTAAAAGCTAAGTTTTATACTTTTCGACTAGGGTATATCCTTGTTTAATTGTCTAAATCAGGTGTGTTTAGGGTCCTCCGGTGGGCAGCACAATTAAAATACTTCTCCTCCTGGCTCCCGTGTCCGCCTAAGTGGCCTTCCAGCAACAGCACACAAATCTGCCCCTCAGTGTGCTTTAATAGCTGTAGGTGCAGCCATGTGATGTAGCTCTGCCCCCATGGTGCAGCTGAGATTGATGGGACAAGTGCATTCAGAGACTCCAGCATGCATGATATCCCCGACGTTTGTGAAAGAACACAGCCAAGGTTGGTTCACGAGGGACAGAGCCAGGACAGGGGGGACTCAGGAATTGTGGTTTATGGCACAAAATATTAGTGAACTGTGGCCAATCTCTATATTAAATCACAAAAAGACTTGTGCAGCACCAATCTATATTTTGGAAATTTTTATAAATAAATTGCAATTTCCCATAAAAATTACAGAATGGTTGTAAAAGATTTTTGTAGTCTAGTGGAGTTCCTCTTTATGGTTTGGCGAGGCTTCACTGGCCACTTAGCTCGCTGCCCGTTTGTCTTTGCACAATGTGCTGCATCCTTTGTCGCTACTGGAGATGCATTCCAAATTAGATTATAGAAAGAGGACCCCCACTAGCAAGCTGAGCCAGGTTACGAAAAGGTATTCTCATCAACGTCTAAATGAAATTGGATGTTTTTGTGGTCGGAGGCTGTTTTCACCTCCACTCACTCAAAGATCAGACGCAGCCTTAAACCCCATCCTACCGAATAGACAATTACATTATCTCCCATATTAACCTTAACATAATGTTTTCTTTAGTGTGTAGCATGTGGGAAGGAAGGTGATTACACTGTGGTGTTGGCTTATACATTCAGTCACACGTCCCCCATCATTTCTTCTGAGCTAAATAATGTGAAGCAGGACTGTTCTTTCTCCAGAGAGCCTGCAAAGCTTCACACTTCCACAGATAGCTTGAGCAGAAAATATCAACATTTTTTAAACAAATTCATTTTGCTTATGTGATATTTTCTTTTGAGGAAGCTGTCTGGTTAACTGATAGCTCTTGCTTTGTGTTGTTTCATGTGTCATTTGGGATGGACAGCAGTTGGTGAGGAAACCTCAGAGAAAAGAGGTCTACAAGTTTTCTACAAGTTGTCTTGTAGGACAGTTACTTGGAAGCAAAAAGGCAGAGTAAAGGGGCAGGTGCATGGACCTCCCCGCCTCAGTAGGCCCACTTCTAAGTTGATCTGTAGATTCTAGGCTGCAAGTTCAAGGAAGCACTCAAGAATTAGAAATAACCGAAAAAATGTTTAACCACCAGACTTGAGTCATCCAGATAGAAGCCACTCAAGTTTACCTGGACTGCAACTTCAAGGAAGCACTCAAGAATTCGAAATAACCGAAAAAATGTTAAACTACTTCGACTATAGTCGTCCAGACAGAAACCGCTCAAGTCTAACTGGATGTGTAGACAAATCCAGTGATGCCACAGCGGGTACACAGTCATGATGCTGCGGGTACGCCTGCCACTGATTCCCAGGGACATTTACGTGGTGGAGATTGGTGAAGGAGAACTAGTGTTCTAATCAGGGGCCATGTCCACTTATAATAGTGAAAGGGGGATTCCTTCTGCCTGTAGAATGAATGTGTCATTGCAGTAAACTCAGCATAGCTGTATGGATGCGATGGAGAAGGCAGTAAATTTAACTCTGTAAAGCGGACCTGAACTCAGAACTTCCTCTCTGCTCTATAAGATATGCAACAGCATAATAACCTTTAAAGAAAAACATTTTTTGTTACAGCTGATACAAATCCTGCAATAAATCTGCAGTGTGTCTACTTATTGCTTACATGGAACTTAAGCAGACATATTGTTAACATCCTGTGTTTACCAATTAGTTCTCTGCCGTGGCCGGCAGCTGTCACAGCAGAGGCTTCAAATTACAACTTGTAATTAGTCACAGATGAGTCGAAATTAAACAGGGTAAACTCTCTAAATACATACAGGGTGCATTTCTATATGTTTTTGTTCTGTCCTGTGCAAGAGTTCATCTCCACTTTAAGTACAGGTTTGCTTTAATTGGGTAGCACAGCTTGGCTTGGGGAGACATTTCAAGGTGCCCATTAACTGTACAATTTTTTTCATCAGATGTAATCTTTCGACACACTTTTTACAATTGTAAGTAATTGGAAGGTTATTATTGATTGTTTTCATAAATTGTTCAGTTAGGGCATTTTCTCTCTTCAGATACATACCTAAAATCAAACTTTTGGATTGATTACATTTTCTGTTCCAATCGACCATAGAATCATTTCATATCCATTTTCGTCACACACTGCATAGTTTTCTATGCAATTTGATTGTAAAAAATGCGTCGAAAGATCGCATCTGATGAACAAAATTGTGCTGTTAATGGCCATCTTAACACAGACTGTATTTCACCGATGTTTCTGTCTGCTGGTAGTGCAGCTAATCCTAATCATGTGCGTTTATTTTTCCAGAACCATATTATATGCCTGTCTCTTTGCGTTTTCTTTCATATTCCATTTCCTCGCATGCGTGAAGGAATCAGACACATGATCAGTCTTGGGTAGTTCCATCCATTAAGTTTTATTACACTTTCAGCAGTGCGAGTAATGAACGGAGAGGCTATAAAAAGCTACTTTTCATGTGAAGACTGATGTTGTTGATGTCACGTTAATTTACAGCCTTCTGGTAGTTTCCTGAGACATTTGTGAGCTAGTGTAATCATCATGGCAGCTCATAGTAGGAGCTGCTAGGCCTAGGAGAAGATAATGCTCCAATATTGGATTACTTACTGTTATACTGACTGAGAAGCATGCAACATCCTCCTAGCTGGGGCTCTGCACTGTGGAAATAACACGACTTTGATATTAAAAGACAGTGGCTCTGTTTTATGCTGGAGTTTAACCCTTTAGCAGCCACATATAGATAAACTATCATGTGTGCTGCAGTGCCGATTTGTTTTCTGCCGAAGTGTGCCTTCCCCAGCCTGGTAAACTATGCAGGGTGGCACAGGGAGCTGTCATATTTACGCATCTGGACACCTTGACGCCTTCTCCTCTTCATCCACCTGCGGCACTACACTCCCTCCCGACATCGTCTTCTGAGTTCTGATCACATGATGTGACATGAGTGTAACCCAGGGCATGGTATCATCGTTGCAGTGCCACCCAGTGGTGGAAGAGTCTCTTCCATCACCCAGAGGTGGCCTTAGAGTATGCGGGGCCTGGGGCGAGTGTCACATGCGGGGCCTAGAGCCAGAAGTGTAGGCCATATACTGGGCACTATACTAGCTATATACTGGGCACTATACTAGCTATGTACTGGGCACTATACTAGCTATATACTGGGCACTATACTAGCTATATACTGGGCACTATACTAGCTATATACTGGGCACTATGCTAGCTATATCCAGGGCACTATGCTAGCTATATACTGGGCACTATGCTAGCTATATACTGGGCACTATGCTAGCTATATACTGGCCACTATACTAGCTATGTACTGGGCACTATGCTAGCTATGTACTAGTATATAGCTAGTACAGTGCGCAGGATATAGCTAGTATAGTGCCCAGTATATATCGAGTATAGTGCTTAGTATATAGCGAGTATAGTGCCCAGTATATAGCTAGCATAGTGCCCAGCATATAGCTAGCATAGTGCCCAGTATATAGCTAGCATAGTGCCCAGTATATAGCAAGCATAGTGCCCAGTATATGGCTAGCATAGTGCCCAGTATATAGCTAGTATAGTACCCAGGATATAGCTAGTATAGTGCCCAGTATATAGCTAGTACAGTGCCCAGCATATAGCTAGTATAGTGCCCAGTATATAGCTAGCATAGTGCCCAGTATTTAGCTAGCATAGTGCCCAGTATATAGCAAGCATAGTGCCCAGTATATGGCTAGCATAGTGCCCAGTATATAGCTAGTATAGTACCCAGGATATAGCTAGTATAGTGCCCAGTATATAGCGAGTATAGTGCCCAGTATATAGCGAGTATAGTGCCCAGTATATAGCTAGCATAGTGCCCAGTATATAGCTAGCATAGTGCCCAGCATATAGCTAGTATAGTGCCCAGTAATAGCTAGCATAGTGCCCAGTATATAGCAAGCATAGTGCCCAGTATATAGCAAGCATAGTGCCCAGTATATGGCTAGTATAGTGCCCAGCATATAGCTAGTATAGTGCCCAGTATATAGCTAGTATAGTGCCCAGTATATAGCTAGCATAGTGCCCAGTATATAGCAAGCATAGTGCCCAGTATATAGCAAGCATAGTGCCCAGTATATGGCTAGTATAGTGCCCAGTATATGGCTAGTATAGTGCCCAGCATATAGCTAGTATAGTGCCCAGCATATAGCTAGTATAGTGCCCAGCATATAGCTAGTATAGTGCCCAGGATAAAGCTAGTATAGTGCCCAGGATATAGCTAGTATAGTGCCCAGTATATAGCTAGTACAGTGCCCAGTATATAGCTAGTACAGTGCCCAGAATATAGCTAGAATAGTGCCCAGTATATCGCTAGCATAGTGCCCAGTATATAGCTAGCATAGTGCCCAGCATAAAGCTAGTATAGTGCCCAGGATATAGCTAGTATAGTGCCCAGTATATAGCTAGTACAGTGCCCAGTATATAGCTAGTACAGTGCCCAGAATATAGCGAGCATAGTGCCCAGTATATAGCTAGCATAGTGCCCAGTACATAGCTAGCATAGTGCCCAGCATATAGCTAGTACAGTGCCCAGTATATAGCTAGCATAGTGCCCAGTACATAGCTAGCATAGTGCCCAGCATATAGCTAGTATAGTGCCCAGCATATAGCTAGTATAGTGCCAAGTACAAAGCTAGCATAGTGCCCAGCATATAGCTAGTATAGTGCCCAGCATATAGCTAGTATAGTGCCCAGCATATAGCTAGTATAGTGCCCAGTATATAGCTAGTATAGTGCCCAGCATATAGCTAGTATAGTGCCTAGGATATAGCTAGTATAGTGCCCAGGATATAGCTAATATAGTGCCCAGTATATAGCTAGTACAGTGCCCAGGATATAGCTAGCATAGTGCCCAGTATATAGCTAGCATAGTGCCCAGTACATAGCTAGCATAGTGCCCAGCATATAGCTAGTATAGTGCCCATCATATAGCTAGTATAGTGCCCAGTACATAGCTAGCATAGTGCCCAGCATATAGCTAGTATAGTGCCCAGCATATAGCTAGTATAGTGCCCAGCATATCGCTAGTATAGTGCCCAGTATATAGCTAGTATAGTGCCCAGCATATAGCTAGTATAGTGTCCAGCATATAGCTAGTATAGTGCCCAGCATATAGCTAGTATAGTGCCCAGCATATAGCTAGTATAGTGCCCAGGATATAGCTAGTATAGTGCCCAGGATATAGCTAGTATAATGCCCAGTATATAGCTAGTACAGTGCCCAGCATATAGCTAGTATAGTGCCCAGCATATAGCTAGTATAGTGCCCAGGATATAGCTAGCATAGTGCCCAGTATATAGCTAGTATAGTGCCCAGTACATAGCTAGCATACTGCCCAGCATATAGCTAGTATAGTGCCCAGCATATAGCTAGTATTGTGCCCAGTAGATAGCTAGCATAGTGCCCAGCATATAGCTAGTATAGTGCCCAGCATATAGCTAGTATAGTGCTCAGCATATAGCTAGTATAGTGCCCAGTATTTAGCTAGCATAGTGCCCAGCATATAGCTAGTATAGTGCCCAGCATATAGCTAGTATAGTGCCCAGCATATCGCTAGTATAGTGCCCAGCATATCGCTAGTATAGTGCCCAGTATATAGCTAGTATAGTGCCCAGCATATAGCTAGTATAGTGCCCAGCATATAGCTAGTATAGTGCCCAGCATATAGCTAGTATAGTGCCCAGCATATAGCTAGTATAGTGCCCAGCATATAGCTAGTATAGTGCCCAGGATATAGCTAGTATAGTGCCCAGTATATAGCTAGTACAGTGCCCAGGATATAGCTAGCATAGTGCCCAGTATATAGCTAGCATAGTGCCCAGTACATAGCTAGCACAGTGCCCAGCATATAGCTAGTATAGTGCCCAGCATATAGCTAGTGTAGTGTCCAGTACATAGCTAGCATAGTGCCCAGCATATAGCTAGTATAGTGCCCAGCATATAGCTAGTATAGTGCCCAGCATATCGCTAGTATAGTGCCCAGTATATAGCTAGTATAGTGCCCAGCATATAGCTAGTATAGTGCCCAGCATATAGCTAGTATAGTGCCCAGCATATCGCTAGTATAGTGCCCAGTATATAGCTAGTATAGTGCCCAGCATATAGCTAGTATAGTGCCCAGCATATAGCTAGTATAGTGCCCAGTATATAGCTAGTATAGTGCCCAGGATATAGCTAGTATAGTGCCCAGGATATAGCTAGTATAGTGCCCAGTATATAGCTAGTACAGTGCCCAGGATATAGCTAGCATAGTGCCCAGCATATAGCTAGTATAGTGCCCAGCATATAGCTAGTATTGTGCCCAGTAGATAGCTAGCATAGTGCCCAGCATATAGCTAGTATAGTGCCCAGCATATAGCTAGTATAGTGCCCAGCATATCGCTAGTATAGTGCTCAGCATATCGCTAGTATAGTGCCCAGTATATAGCTAGTATAGTGCCCAGCATATAGCTAGTATAGTGCCCAGCATATAGCTAGTATAGTGCCCAGGATATAGCTAGTATAGTGCCCAGTATATAGCTAGTACAGTGCCCAGGATATAGCTAGCAAAGTGCCCAGTATATAGCTAGCATAGTGCCCAGTACATAGCTAGCACAGTGCCCAGCATATAGCTAGTATAGTGCCCAGCATATAGCTAGTATAGTGCCCAGTACATAGCTAGCATAGTGCCCAGCATATAGCTAGTATAGTGCCCAGCATATAGCTAGTATAGTGCCCAGCATATCGCTAGTATAGTGCCCAGTATATAGCTAGTATAGTTCCCAGTATATAGCTAGTATAGTGCCCAGCATATAGCTAGTATAGTGCCCAGCATATAGCTAGTATAGTGCCCAGCATATAGCTAGTATAGTGCCCAGGATATAGCTAGTATAGTGCCCAGGATATAGCTAGTATAGTGCCCAGGATATAGCTAGTATAGTGCCCAGGATATAGCTAGTACAGTGCCCAGAATATAGCTAGCATAGTGCCCAGTACATAGCTAGTACAGTGCCCAGTATATAGCTAGTACAGTGCCCAGTATATAGCTAGTACAGTGCCCAGTATATAGCTAGTATAGTGCCCAGGATATAGCTAGTACATTGCCCAGGATATAGCTAGTACAGTGCCCAGTATATAGCTAGTACAGTGCCCAGAATATAGCTAGCATAGTGCCCAGTACATAGCTAGCATAGTGCCCAGCATATAGCTAGTATAGTGCCCAGCATATAGCTAGTATAGTGCCCAGTACATAGCTAGCATAGTGCCCCGCATATAGCTAGTATAGTGCCCAGCATATAGCTAGTATAGTGCCCAGCATATCGCTAGTATAGTGCCCAGTATTTAGCTAGTACAGTGCCCAGTATATAGCTAGTACAGTGCCCAGAATATAGCTAGCATAGTGCCGAGTATATAGCTAGCATAGTGCCCAGTACATAGCTAGCATAGTGCCCAGTACATAGCTAGTATAGTGCCCAGTACATAGCTAGCATAGTGCCCAGCATATAGCTAGTATAGTGCCCAGCATATAGCTAGTATAGTGCCCAGTACATAGCTAGCATAGTGCCCCGCATATAGCTAGTATAGTGCCCAGCATATAGCTAGTATAGTGCCCAGCATATCGCTAGTATAGTGCCCAGTATTTAGCTAGTACAGTGCCCAGTATATAGCTAGTACAGTGCCCAGAATATAGCTAGCATAGTGCCCAGGATATAGCTAGTATAGTGCCCAGTATATAGCTAGTACAGTGCCCAGGATATAGCTAGCATAGTGCCCAGTATATAGCTAGTATAGTGCCCAGTACATAGCTAGCATAGTGCCCAGCATATAGCTAGTATAGTGCCCAGCATATAGCTAGTATTGTGCCCAGTAGATAGCTAGCATAGTGCCCAGCATATAGCTAGTATAGTGCCCAGCATATAGCTAGTATAGTGCCCAGCATATCGCTAGTATAGTGCCCAGCATATCGCTAGTATAGTGCCCAGTATATAGCTAGTATAGTGCCCAGCATATAGCTAGTATAGTGCCCAGCATATAGCTAGTATAGTGCCCAGCATATAGCTAGTATAGTGCCCAGCATATAGCTAGTATAGTGCCCAGGATATAGCTAGTATAGTGCCCAGTATATAGCTAGTACAGTGCCCAGGATATAGCTAGCATAGTGCCCAGTATATAGCTAGCATAGTGCCCAGTACATAGCTAGCACAGTGCCCAGCATATAGCTAGTATAGTGCCCAGCATATAGCTAGTGTAGTGTCCAGTACATAGCTAGCATAGTGCCCAGCATATAGCTAGTATAGTGCCCAGCATATAGCTAGTATAGTGCCCAGCATATCGCTAGTATAGTGCCCAGTATATAGCTAGTATAGTGCCCAGCATATAGCTAGTATAGTGCCCAGCATATAGCTAGTATAGTGCCCAGCATATCGCTAGTATAGTGCCCAGTATATAGCTAGTATAGTGCCCAGCATATAGCTAGTATAGTGCCCAGCATATAGCTAGTATAGTGCCCAGTATATAGCTAGTATAGTGCCCAGGATATAGCTAGTATAGTGCCCAGGATATAGCTAGTATAGTGCCCAGTATATAGCTAGTACAGTGCCCAGGATATAGCTAGCATAGTGCCCAGTATATAGCTAGTATAGTGCCCAGTACATAGCTAGCATAGTGCCCAGCATATAGCTAGTATAGTGCACAGCATATAGCTAGTATTGTGCCCAGTAGATAGCTAGCATAGTGCCCAGCATATAGCTAGTATAGTGCCCAGCATATAGCTAGTATAGTGCCCAGCATATCGCTAGTATAGTGCCCAGCATATCGCTAGTATAGTGCCCAGTATATAGCTAGTATAGTGGCCAGCATATAGCTAGTATAGTGCCCAGCATATCGCTAGTATAGTGCCCAGCATATAGCTAGTATAGTGCCCAGCATATAGCTAGTATAGTGCCCAGCATATAGCTAGTATAGTGCCCAGCATATAGCTAGTATAGTGCCCAGCATATAGCTAGTATAGTGCCCAGGATATAGCTAGTATAGTGCCCAGTATATAGCTAGTACAGTGCCCAGGATATAGCTAGCATAGTGCCCAGTATATAGCTAGCATAGTGCCCAGTACATAGCTAGCACAGTGCCCAGCATATAGCTAGTATAGTGCCCAGCATATAGCTAGTATAGTGCCCAGTACATAGCTAGCATAGTGCCCAGCATATAGCTAGTATAGTGCCCAGCATATAGCTAGTATAGTGCCCAGCATATCGCTAGTACAGTGCCCAGTATATAGCTAGTATAGTGCCCAGCATATAGCTAGTATAGTGCCCAGCATATAGCTAGTATAGTGCCCAGCATATAGCTAGTATAGTGCCCAGCATATAGCTAGTATAGTGCCCAGGATATAGCTAGTATAGTGCCCAGGATATAGCTAGTATAGTGCCCAGGATATAGCTAGTATAGTGCCCAGGATATAGCTAGTACAGTGCCCAGAATATAGCTAGCATAGTGCCCAGTACATAGCTAGTACAGTGCCCAGTATATAGCTAGTACAGTGCCCAGTATATAGCTAGTACAGTGCCCAGTATATAGCTAGTATAGTGCCCAGGATATAGCTAGTACAGTGCCCAGGATATAGCTAGTACAGTGCCCAGTATATAGCTAGTACAGTGCCCAGAATATAGCTAGCATAGTGCCCAGTACATAGCTAGCATAGTGCCCAGCATATAGCTAGTATAGTGCCCAGCATATAGCTAGTATAGTGCCCAGTACATAGCTAGCATAGTGCCCCGCATATAGCTAGTATAGTGCCCAGCATATAGCTAGTATAGTGCCCAGCATATCGCTAGTATAGTGCCCAGTATTTAGCTAGTACAGTGCCCAGTATATAGCTAGTACAGTGCCCAGAATATAGCTAGCATAGGCGTACGTACAAAAAGGGCGCCTGGACAAAAAGGGCGCGGGGTGTAAACTCTAAATAATAATTAATCATTAATAGGGTTTATAAATATAGTGTGCAATTTTTCGTTTACAAATAATGTTTAACAAAATTATAAATCATTAAATAATGTTTATGAAATCGGAAATTGTGAAAACGTTAATCTTCCCTGTTTCAAAAGTTAAACTTATAATTACGTTTATAAAAAAACCAATAATATATGTTTAATTGTTATAATTGTATATTATTGTGAATAACCGTCATTTATGGTTTGTTCTTATAATAAAATCTGAAAATATTGTTTATAAAGATGATATAAATATAACTACGTTCGTAATAAGTGTTGTAATACATTAGTAATTATTACAAAAATTTTACTAAAACTATACCTAAGCCTACTCTTACACAGAACCCTACCTGTACCTATCCCTAACCCCTAGACTCCCCTGTTGGTGCCTAAACCTAAGACCCCCCTATTGGTGCCTAAACCTAAGACCCCCCTGTTGGTGCCTAAACCTAAGACCCCCCTGTTGGTGCCTAAACCTAAGACCCCCCTGTTGGTGCCTAAACCTAAGACCCCCTGTTGGTGCCTAAACCTAAGACCCCCCTGTTGGTGCCTAAACCTAAGACCCCCCTGTTGGTGCCTAAACCTAAGACCCCCCCTGTTGGTGCCTAAGTAACCCTCCCTGTACCTACCCCTAACCCCTAGACCCCCCTCTTGGTGCCTAAACCTAAGACCCCCCTGTTGGTGCCTAAACCTAAGACCCCCCTGTTAATGCCTAAACCTAAGACCCCCCTGTTGGTGCCTAAACCTAAGACCCCCCTGTTGGTGCCTAAACCTAAGACCCCCCCTGTTGTTGCCTAAGTACCCCTCCCTGTACCTACCCCTAACCCCTAGACCCCCCTATTGGTGCCTAAACCTAAGACCCCCCTGTTGGTGCCTAAACCTAAGACCCCCCTTTATTATGTGGATAATAATGTTTTACTAATTGTGGATTCAAAAAATATTTTGCAATTTACGTTACGTACTGATCGCTTTATTTTGTGAATAATAATGTTTTACAAACAGTAAGGGATAAAACTTTAAATAATGTTTTAATTATTTAAATAAGATGAAGTAGTATTTTCATAAACGTTATTCGGCACGGGTGCATTTTATAAACGTAAATCACCACAAGTTCAGTTATAAATCATTAAACATCGCCGGGCGCCGTTTGTAAACTTTATTTAGCTCCTGGCGCCGTTTATAAACTTTATTTAGCTCCGGCGCCCTTTTTTCCTACTCGGCGCCCATTAAACGCTATTTATTATGGGAGTGAATGGCGGCGCCCTTTTTGTCCACTAGCGGCATGCGCCCTTTTTTCCCAGCTCCCTAGCATAGTGCCGAGTATATAGCTAGCATAGTGCCCAGTACATAGCTAGCATAGTGCCCAGTACATAGCTAGTATAGTGCCCAGTACATAGCTAGCATAGTGCCCAGCATATAGCTAGTATAGTGCCCAGCATATAGCTAGTATAGTGCCCAGTACATAGCTAGCATAGTGCCCCGCATATAGCTAGTATAGTGCCCAGCATATAGCTAGTATAGTGCCCAGCATATCGCTAGTATAGTGCCCAGTATTTAGCTAGTACAGTGCCCAGTATATAGCTAGTACAGTGCCCAGAATATAGCTAGCATAGTGCCGAGTATATAGCTAGCATAGTGCCCAGTACATAGCTAGCATAGTGCCCAGCATATAGCTAGTATAGTGCCCGGCCAGTACATAGATAGTATATAATTATGCTCCTCAAATAATCCTACCTACCGGACCGGTATCTGTCCTGCCTGCCTCGGCCTCTGAAATATGTTCGGCGGCTGCTGCAGACAACGGCTGAGTCTGTCAGTCCGGGTCGGCTCTTCAGGTCGGGCTGCCGCGGGGAGCGCTCTCTGCACATGCATATGACGTCAATCGTGACGTCACTCGCAGAGTGCACCCAGCAGCCGGGCAGAGGAGGAAACACGTAGGAAACACGCAGCGCGCCGTCCGGTTGCCGATGCGCTCCAGTGCATACAGGAAGCCAGGGGCTTCAGGTCAGTGAGCGATCGGCGTCCCGGCCGCAGCAGTGAATATTTAATTCGTGGCGTGGCGGTCCGCGGGGCCTCTTCAAGCGCGGGGCCTCTTTAAGCGCGGGGCCTGGGGCGATTGCCCCAGTTGCCCCCCCAAAGGCCGGCTCTGGATCACCCCTCTTACACCACCGGGCAGCACTGCAATGCAGGTTCCATCCCCTGGGTTACGATCCCATGCCGTATCATATGTTCGGAACTCAGAAGAGAATGCCGGGATTGCAGTGCCGCGGGTGGAGAAGAGGAGAAGCCGACAGGAACAGGTAAATATAAAAACGCTCCCTGTGCCGCGCTGCATGGCTGAAAACGAAATGTGCAGACTGAGGATGCCCTGGCAATATCTCACACGAGATAGAAAGCGCTGGTGACTAAAAGGAGAACTCCGAGCCATTTATTTGGACTTCTCAGAGCCCTATAATTATAACTGTAATTTACATCTATTAACCTTCCTGGCGGTAACCCCGAATGTAGTTCGGGGTAAGCCGCGCAGGAGGTTTTCTCAGGCCCTGCTCGGTGGATTTTCGTAATTTTTTTTTTGCTGGACGCAGCTAGCACTTTGCTAGCTGCGCCAGCACACCGATCGCCGCCGCCCCGCGCCCGATCGCCGCTACCCGGCGCGGCGCACGTCACCCCCAGACCCCGTGCGCTGCCTGGCCAATCAGTGCCAGGCAGTGCCGAGGGGTGGATCGGGACTCCCAATGACGTCACAACGTCGCTGACGTCGGTGACGTCATCCCGCCCCGTCGCCATGGCGACGGGGGAAGCCCTCCAGGAAATCCCGTTCTTTGAACGGGATTTCCTGATCGCCTATCGCCAGAGGCGATCGAAGCGGGCGGGGGGATGCCGCTGAGCAGTGGCTATCATGTAGCGAGCCCTGAGCTCGCTACATGATATAAGTAGAGATGGGCCGAACGGTTCGCCGGTTCGCCGGTTCCACGCGAACTTCGGTGGTTCGCGTTCGCGTCCCGCTGGCGAACCTTTGCGGAAGTTCGGTTCGCCCCATAATGCACCTTGAGGGTCAACTTTGACCCTCTACATCACAGTCAGCAGGCCCAGTGTAGCCAATTAGGCTACACTAGCCCCTGGAGCCCCACCCCCCCTTATATAAGGCAGGCAGCGGCGGCCATTACGGTCACTCGTGTGCTGCCTGCGTTAGTGAGAGTAGGGCGAGCTGCTGCAGACTGTCTCTCAGGGAAAGATTAGTTAGGCTTAACTTGTTCCTGGCTGGCTGCATACCTGTTCTGTGAACCCACCACTGCATACCTGTACTGTGAACCCACCACTGCATACCTGTTCAGTGAACCTGCCACTGCATACCTGTTCTGTGAACCCATCACTGCATATCTGTTCAGTGAACCTGCCACTGCATACCTGTGCTGTGAACCCACCACTGCATACCTGTTCTGTGAACCCATCACTGCATACCTGTTCAGTGAACCTGCCACTGCATACCTGTGCTGTGAACCCATCACTGCATACCTGTTCAGTGAACCTGCCACTGCATACCTGTGCTGTGAACCCTCCACTGCATACCTGTTCTGTGAACCCGCCACTGTATACCTGTTCTGTTCAGTGAACCCGCCACTGTATACCTGTTCAGTGAACCCGCCACTGCATACCTGTTGTGTTCAGTGAACCCGCCACTGTATACCTGTTCTTTTCAGTGAACCCGCCACTGCATACCTGTTCAGTGAATCCGCCACTGCATACCTGTTGTGTTCAGTGAACCCGCCACTGTATACCTGTTCTGTTCAGTGAACCCGCCACTGTATACCTGTTCAGTGAACCCGCCACTGCATACCTGTTGTGTTCAGTGAACCCGCCACTGTATACCTGTTCTGTTCAGTGAACCTGCCACTGTATACTTGTTCAGTGAACCCGCTACTGCATACCTGTTGTGTTCAGTGAACCCGCCACTGTATACCTGTACTGTTCAGTGAACCCGCCACTGTATACCTGTACTGTTCAGTGAACCCGCCACTGCATACCTGTTCAGTGAACCCGCCACTGCATACCTGTTGTGTTCAGTGAACCCGCCACTTTATACCTGTTCTGTTCAGTGAACCCGCCACTGTATACCTGTTCAGTGAACCCGCCACTGCATACCTGTTGTGTTCAGTGAACCTGCCACTGTATACCTGTACTGTTCAGTGAACCCGCCACTGCATACCTGTTCAGTGAACCCGCCACTGCATACCTGTTGTGTTCAGTGAACCCGCCACTGCATACCTGTTGTGTTCAGTGAACCCGCCACTGCATACCTGTTCTGTTCAGTGGACCCGCCACTGTATACCTGTTTAGTGAACCCGCCACTGCATACCTGTTGTGTTCAGTGAACCTGCCACTGCATACCTGTTCTGTGAACCCGCCACTGTATACCTGTTCTGTTCAGTGAACCCGCAACTGTATAACTGTTCAGTGAACCCGCCACTGCATACCTGTTGTGTTCAGTGAACCCGCCACTGTATACCTGTTGCGTCCAGTGAACCCGCCACTGCATACCTGTTGTGTTCAGTGAACCCCCCGCATCAGTGCGCATACCTGTGCAGTTAAGTGAACCCACCTACCTACGTGAGTGCACGCAGTGTGATATACCACTCCGTGCATACCCGATATGGACAAAACAGGTAGAGGAAGAGGTAGTGCCAGAGCCAGAGGAAGGCCACCCGGCAGGTCTGCGCGAGGTCGTGTAAATGTAATTTCGTGTGGACCTGGCCCACAGTACAGTGCTCGGAAGAAGGCACGTCCCATCACCTCCCAAGATTGTCAGGACGTGGTTGAGTATTTAGCGACACAGAACACCTCATCTTGCTCAGCCACCAGCGCTACTACTAGCACCACTTCCGCTGCATTTGACACTTCGCAAGAATTATTTAGTGTTGAAATCACTGATGCACAGCCATTGTTGTTACAGCCAGATGAATTTTCACCAGCTCATATATTTGAGTTACCCGGCAACACTATGGATGTAACGTGTAAGGAGGATGAAGGACCTACTGATGGTGCATGTTTGGATTTGTCTGAGGCAAGCGAAGCTGGGCAGGATGATTACGATGATGACGATGATAGGGATCCTCTGTATGTTCCCAATAGAGGAGATGAAGAGGGGGACAGTTCAGAGGGGGAGTCAGAGAGTAGTAGGAGGAGAGAAGTTGCTGAAAGAAGCTGGGGCAGCTCTTCGTCAGAAACAGCTGGTGGCAGTGTCCGGCACCATGTATCGCCACCTATGTACAGCCAGCCAACTTGCTCTTCAGCATCAGCTGCTGAGGTCCCCATAGTGCCCACATCCCAGGGTGGCTCAGCGGTGTGGAAATTTTTTAATGTGTGTGCCTCAGATCGGACCAAAGCCATCTGTTCACTCTGCCAACAAAAATTGAGCCGTGGAAAGGCCAACACTCACGTAGGGACAAGTGCCTTACGAAGCCACCTGGAGAAAAGGCACAAACAGCAATGGGATGGCCACCTGAGCAAAAGCAGCAGCAGCACACAAAAGAAAAGTCCTTCTCCTCTTCCTCCTTCAGGTGCATCATCTGCTTCTGCCGCTTTCTCCCTTGCACCTTCACAGGCAGTCAGGCACCCTCCTGCACTCCGCCTCTGCCCTTGAGCGGTTCCTGCTCCTCTGCCCACAGCAGCAGTCAGGTGTCCGTGAAGGAAATGTTTGAGCGGAAGAAGCCAATTTCGGCCAGTCACCCCCTTGCCCGGCGTCTGACAGCTGGCGTGGCTGAACTGTTAGCTCGGCAGCTGTTACCATACCAGCTGGTGGACTCTGAGGCCTTCCGTAAATTTGTGGCCATCGGAACACCGCAGTGGAAGATGCCAAGCCGCACTTATTTTTCGAGAAAGGCCATACCCCAACTGCACCGTGAAGTTGAGAGGCAAGTGGTGTCATCTCTTGCGAAGAGCGTTGGGTCAAGGGTACACCTGACCACGGATGCCTGGTCTGCCAAGCACGGGCAGGGCCGCTACATTACGTACACAGCCCATTGGGTGAACCTGGTGGTGAACGATGGCAAGCAGGGCGCAGCGGACCAAATTGTGACACCTCCACGGCTTGCAGGCAGGCCTCCTGCCACCTCCTCTCCTCCTGCTACATGCTCTTCGCTGTCCTCCTCCTCCTTGGCTGAGTGGCAGTTCTCCTCTCCAGCTACACAGCCCCAGCTCCGCAGGGCCTATGCTGCATGCCAGGTACAACGCTGTCACGCCATCTTAGACATGTCTTGTCTCAAAGCGGAGAGTCACACTGGAGCACCTCTCCTGGCTGCTCTTAAGAAACAGGTGGATGAGTGGCTGACCCCGCACCACCTGGAGATAGGCAACGTGGTGTGCGACAACGGCAGCAATCTGCTTGCCGCTTTGCATATGGGGAAGCTGACACACATACCCTGCATGGCACATGTCATGAATCTAGTTGTTCAAAGATTTGTGGCAAAGTACCCTGGCTTAGCGGATGTCCTGAAGCAGGCCAGGAAGTTCTGTGGGCATTTGAGGCGGTCTTACACAGCCATGGCACGATTTGCAGAAATTCAGCGGAAAAACAACATGCCGGTGAGACGCCTCATTTGCGATAGCCCGACTCACTGGAATTCGACCCTGCTCATGTTCTCCCGCCTGCTAGAACAGAAGAAAGCCGTCACCCACTACCTCTACAACTACAGTAGAATGAAACAGTCTGGGAAGATGGGGATGTTCTGGCCCGACAACTGGACACTGATGAAAAATGCATGCAGGCTCATGCGGCCGTTTGAGGAGGTGACCAACCTGGTGAGCCGCAGTGAGGGCACCATCAGCGACTTAATTCCCTACGCTTACTTTTTGGAGCGTGCTGTGCATAGAGTGGCGGATGAAGCTGTGAATGAGCGTGACCAGGAACCGTTACGGCAGGAACAGGCATGGGACCAATTTTCATCAGACCCAGCTGTTTCCTCAACACCTGCGGCAGCACAGAGGGAGGAGGAGGAGGAAGAAGAGAAGTCGTGTGCAGAAGACGAGTCAGACTTAGAGGATGATGAGCAAGGTGTTTCTTTAGGGGGGGAGGAGGAGGAGGAGGAGGGGATGGCGGCAGGAGAACACCCGCAGCAGGCGTCGCAGGGGGCTTGTGCTGCTCAACCTTCCCGTGGTATTGTTCGCGGCTGGGGGGAGGAGGTTGACTTACGTGACGTCACTGAGGAAGAGCAAGAGGAGATAGAGGGTACTGGATCCGACTTTGTGCAGATGTCGTCTTTAATGCTGTCCTGCCTGTTGAGGGACCCCCGTATAAAAAACCTCAAGGGGAATGAGCTGTACTGTGTGGCCACACTACTAGACCCTCGGTACAGGCACAAAGTGGCGGACCTGTTACCAACTCACCGGAAGGTGGAAAGGATGCAGCACATGCAGAACCAGCTGTCAACTATGCTTTACAATGCCTTTAAGGGTGATGTGACAGCACAACGCCAGCAAGGTACCACTGCCACTAATCCTCCTCCCGTGTCCACGCAGTCAAAGACAGGACGCTCCAGCGATCTCATGGTGATGTCGGACATGCGGACGTTCTTTAGTCCAACGCCTCGCCATAGCCCTTCCGGATCCACCCTCCACCAACGCCTGGAACGGCAGGTAGCCGACTACCTGGCCTTAAGTGTGGATGTAGACACTGCTGTGAACAGCGATGAGGAACCCTTGAACTACTGGGTGCGCAGGCTTGACCTGTGGCCAGAGCTGTCCCAATTTGTCATCCAACTTCTCTCCTGCCCTGCCGCAAGCGTCCTGTCAGAAAGGACCTTCAGTGCAGCTGGAGGCATTGTCACAGAGAAGAGAAGTCGCCTAAATCACAAAAGTGTTAAGTACCTCACCTTTATCAAAATGAATGAGGCATGGATCCCGGAGGGCTGCTGCCCGCCCCAAGACTAAGTCAGTCCCCGCACACACAGCATCTCTGCCTGCACGCCGTGTGACTGGCTGCCTGGCCTGCCCCAAGAAGACTAAGTCGCTCCCAGTCCCTCCACATAGCATGTCTGCCTGCAGGCCGCTTGACTACCTTCTCCGCCACCACCAACAGGGTCCGGGACTCCAGGCGGATTGCTGAATTTTTTAGGCCGCTGCTAGCAGCGGCCGCTGTAATAATTTTTCTGGTGCGTGTACATGACTGCCTAATTTTTCTGGCTGCACTGCGGGCAGCTGCAACAACAAAAGAAAAGGCATGTACATGCGCCCATTCCCCTTCGTGATCATTACCTTGCCGTGGTGAAGGGGCTTGCGTATCACAATGAAGCAATGACCGGCGCCTAGATGAGTGTCTCGGGGGGCACACAAAAGATAATAAGGTCGTTGCTTCATTGTGGTCAGACCAAATTTGATCAGCTGGACAGTCACTGTTCTGTCATTCAGCTACATCAGCCAGGCGACCATATGGGCTGTAAAGCCACCAAAACCTGCACTCTCGCCATGGTGCGCACCAGTCCAGCACGGCCATCACTACACAAACAGCTGTTTGCGGTGCGTTACACGGTGAGTTTGGTGTGTCAGTGTGAAGCAGTACCTTAATTACACTACCTGATTGATGTATACACATGCAAGATGTTTTAAAGCACTTTAGGCCTGTCATTTAGCATTCAATGTGATTTCTGCCCTTAAAACGCTGCTTTGCGTCAAATCCAGATTTTTCCCCGGGACTTTTGGCATGTATCCCACTCCGCCATGCCCCCCTCCAGGTGTTAGACCCCTTGAAACATCTTTTCCATCAGTTTTGTGGCCAGCATAATTATTTTTTTTTTTCAAAGTTCGCATCCCCATTGAAGTCTATTGCGGTTCGCAAACTTTAACGCGAACCGAACGTTACGCGAAAGTTCGCGAACCCGGTTCGCGAACCTAAAATCGGAGGTTCGGCCCATCTCTAGATATAAGAAAAAACAAAAAAAAACAAAACTGCTGCGCTGCCTCCTGGCGGAATTTTTCATACCGCCAGGAGGGTTAAAAGGAAAATCATACTTTTGCTCCAAAATTTCCGTACATTATATACTCGTGTATAAGCCTGATTTTTCAGCACAAGAATGTTACTCCTCTGGCTTATATGTCAGTGGAGTCAGTGGAGCAGAATGGATGGTGGAGCAGGTTTTGTCACTGGTAACAGACTGTAAGGATCTTGTACTGGCTACATGCTGTGTCCATGCCCCCCATCCCCAGCAACATGATGTGCAGAGTGCGCTGCTCAAGACTACCTGTGTCCCCTGGCTTGTGGAGCAGAGCGTGCAAGCAATGTGTCAGAGGTGCAATGATCTGGGATTCTTCCCATGTGCCAATCGCCGTGTCTCATATCTATGATGCTATCTGGTGGCTTCTTGAGACACAGCTGTATCATCCTTGCAGCACATCTGTCTATGGAGAGAGATCACAGGCCTTAATTCATTAAGCTTATCTCCTGTCTTTAATAACATTTGTATAGTTATCACCATGGTGACGAGGCATGTAGTATACAGGAAACATTTTACCTCAGGCAAACCTAAAGTTAACGCCTTTGTCTTTAAGTAAACTCTTCGAACCTTAAAATAACTCCAGAATTCTAAAGTTAAAGACAGGCTGTTAATTAACTGAAAATAACTACAGAAGAGGTAACTTAACTACAGAGGAGGTAACTTAACTACAGAGGCGGTAATTTAACTACAGAAGAGGTAATTTAAGGAATGAAGAGATTAGATAATTCTCTCACTGTGTGGAGGTAAGTTTCCTCTTGCCTTATTATCCCCAGCATGATCTTGAGGCCAATGACTTGTACTGGGGCACATATAGTTAATGTGGAGGGGGCTATACTAGAGAGGGGGCTTATCCGTGAGTCAATTACTTTTTCCTGGTTTCTGAGAGATAAAATGGGTGCGGCACATGTATTTAAAAAAATTTTTAGGGCTCTGTTCCACTAGCAGTGTTTTGCGATGAGATTCCTGTCAGGAACCGGCCCCGCGGCAAGCCTGCAGATACGGTTCCCGACTGCGAGTTTGACCGGATCGAGACGGGAAGCAGCCTTAGTCGAGCTAACACAAGGCTGTGACCCCTCAAACACTTCTCACTGCCACCACTAGCTGCCGCTAGACACTTCCACTCTGCTGTCGAGTGATCTGCACGCAATCAGCGTTTTCGTATTCGGGTCAGCTTTGCGCTTTAGGCAGAATACGGGTACGCCTCACACACACACACACACACACACACACACACGCACGCACGCACGCACACACACACACACACACACACACACGCACGCACGCACACACACAGTACAATCGTACAGTACAATCGTACAGTAGCAAGGCACAATCAGGCACTGACTTTGCATTCTCTTCTAGGCTATGAGCGTTAGCTTAGTACAGCAGAAGTCAAACTTATTAAATAACGATTTAATATTCCAGAAAAAAGTGGAACAATGCAGAAAATAATATATACAAAAGATTTACAAAAACAAAGTAAAAGTTACAAAATAAAAGTTACAAAGGTACACAACAAGACAGGTTGCAGAAATGAAAGGGAAATAAACATTACCAGTGTATACAGAGCGTTGTTTGTGGGAGAACGCAACTTCTGACCAGTAGTCGGGGCAGCTCTAGCGACTTTGCTATCTCCGAGGAGCTACACTGTTAAGTGGGAGCAGCTGACCAAAAACGAATTAAATTAGTAAATAGCAAGGAAATGAACAGCGCTACTTAAAAACAGGCAAGTGTGGCTTGCACTCTTTTGCAGGTAGGCACTTGCCTGTTTTTAAGTAGAGCTGTTCATTTCCTTGCTATGTACTAATTTAATTTGTTTTTGGTCAGCTGCTCCCACTTAACAGCCATGCTTTTGGTGTATATGCAGAGCTTCTGTTTGGGTTCAAGGTGCGTTTGTAGTTCCTGGGGTGGGCTCAGCGCATCTCTGATGGAGGCCATTCGGAGGCGGCCTGGTGTTGCGCTGATCCACCTTTTGCGCAATTTTCAATTTTCGATTTTACTTGATTAGCCGCACCCAGGCTATGCATATACATAGGTTAGGATTTAGTTAGTGTTAGGCCCCTCCCATGGAGGATTGACTTCTTCGCAGTGGGAGGGACGAGAACTTAATAGGTTGCATGCAAGCTGTTACAGAAAACCAACATCCTCCAGTGGTAGACAGGTCATGTGTATGCTCGGTGTGTATTATATCCCACAAGTGGGGCTTGCACTCTTTTGCAGGTAGGCACTTGCCTGTTTTTAAGTAAAATTGTATCTTAACACACATCAAAAGCCTTCCCTACTCCAGGTGACAGGTGACAATTTGAGTCAGGCTTCCTGCTTCTTCAACATTCCAGCTGGCTGTCATATGTAAACTTCAAACATTCCTGTGTTAGCTTCCAACTGTCCAGACTCATTTAATCTGGATTGTATTTTGGCTTGTTTACCTATACACAAAGTTCAAAGCAATGCAAGATCCAGGACAAAATAGAGGGTCGTTACCTTATTACCTGTATCCAGAGGAACTGAATGCAAATGTAGTGTCATTAACATACAGGCAATCACATTAGCAGGTCCTGCGTTCACCTTCAGATGCAAATGTACTATTCTGGCCTACAGGAGATCCAATTAGCAGTGTCCAAGTTCCAGAGGAACTGAATGCAGAAGCTCAAAGTAGCAGCTACCTTCAGCCCTACACATGACACAAAATGAAAAATATGGCTTCTATGTTCTGCATATTACCGTACATATCATCATCATCACATATATACTCACAATTCCTTTCATATCGCTAAATGCGAAGTACTCACTGAACGAATGGAAACCACGGGTGGATAATTGCATTAGTGCTATGCGTTTGCGATGAGATTTTTTCTGATTGCAATCGTATTGCCTGCTGCATTGTTCGTGTTCTAGAGCTAATGCAGGAAAATTGCATAGCAATTGCATCGCTATGCAATCTTTTCACAATTTGGGAAGTCAAAATATTTATATATACTTTGGGTGCCCCATAGACGCTAATACAAAATATCGGCTATTGGGTGCCAAAGAAGAAATAGGTAGTGGGGGCTGGGCCCGTCCAATCAAAATGTTTTGTTTTGTGAGTTAGTGTTTTGAAAAATATAATTTTGAAATTTGTTTTGACAATTATAATTTCGTAAATTATCATTTTGAAATGTATTTATTTACAAATGTATCGCTTTTTGTATTAACGTTATTTGCAGCAGAGAAAGGGGGTTTCAGTGTTAGGCGTCAGAAGGGGGGGTTAGGATAAGACGCTACTGGTTTTTTTTGGAGTTAGGCACCACCAGGGGGGGGGGGGGTTTAGGGTTAGGCACCACCACCATGGTCTTAGAAAATATACATTTTTATTGATTACTTTATTTTCACTACAGTTCCTCTTTAAGGCAAGCTTCGTGCAATGAGCATGGCATTATTCCATCTGCCTATTGTCATATAAATGCTGGCGACACATTGTCAACATTTGTAAAAGTGCCATCTATGGCCAGTAACTAATTCCCTCTCGCAATGACTCTCATTCCAGCATCGACTTGGGTAGCTCACTTTTGAGGCACATGTATTGTTAGACCTCTAATGAGTGGCTTCTAAAGTCTAGGAGAAAAGTCTCACTGGCAATTTACTTTCCCGGGCAATGCACAAGACATAATAGAGTCTCCGGGGATCCTTTGCTCTGCGCTGTTTGAACTGGAGAATGACAGCTAAGCTTGCTCTAAAAATGGGATTGTGGCCACCTTTCATCCCTGCTACAAGATAATGGGTTTTTTCACTTGTCGATGGACAGTCTGACTGTGGAAATGAATGATTGCACAAAGCCAATAAGCGCTGAGAGATTTATAGTTTTAAAATGATCCCCAACAACTTACATGGGAAGGTGATTATGTCTGTTACACTGTTAAGTTCATGGCACAGCGGAAGTAAAAATAATCAGTGAATGCAGTCTCATGGTCAACTGCATAGTAATGTTCTGCTAAGATATCAGGTGTTTTTCTTCCTGTAATCCAAGACTATAACATTTGCTTGTTAAAGTGAACTTAGCATTGTTTAAAAAATATACATGCTCACTCATGAACGCTCAGACACACACATGCACACAGACAAAACACATACGCATGCAAACATGCATGCACACAGAGACACGTGCACACAGGCACTTACAGAATGCATGCAGAAAGAGACACATGCATGTACAAACACATACAATGTCAAAGGGAATGAAGAACCCTACACTTTCATTTAAAAGCATTTTAAAGAAAATGTAATCATTCAGTGTTGGTGTTTTTAATACTTTTATGGGCTGTTTTTCACTAGCAGTGGTTTGTAATCCTATTTTACTTACAGAATGCAAAAATGCTAGCCGCTTACTGCACTGATGGAAATCACATGGGAATTTCACACAGGCCACACATGCAGCTGACAAGTGGTGAATTCACCACCTGTCAGCTGCTCTCCTGCACCAGTTGGGCGTTTGTTAGCTCCCCCGGTACTGGCGATGTACAGATGGCTCCCCCCACAGAGTTAGATCTGAGCATGGCTGTGGCCGCGCTAAGACTCGACATGTCGCATTCCTCCACCGCCCAGTAACGCCACTGTGTGTCAACGCTACATATTCATGGCGTTATGGTTCAGTTATTTAAATTGCACCTGAATTGCATTGGCAGCCGGGAGATGGGAGACCGAACTGCCCAGCAAATGCGCCCGTCTGAAAGGAACCTTAGTGCAATGCGATTGCAATGTGATTTTTACAACAAAAACGCCAGGACACTTGTTGGATCACGCCATACTTACGTGCACTAGGTGCACTTAGAATCACAACTGAGATTGCAACGCAATAATACCTAGTGTAAAACATACACTAATAGATTACCACCAAATTCGACCATCAGATACATACATACCTCTGCGATTAAAATCTGATTGGAGGGGGATCTATTATTGCCACACACTGGATGCAGATTTTCAATACAGTTCAGCATGAAATGTATTGAAAATTTGTGGAGTCACTGCCTGCTGGGCTCCCAGGTCTCCCCATCTAATGTGTTCCCTTCTGGTGTGCTCCTCCTGTGTCCTCTCTCACTTCCTGCCGGTGTGCCTGTTCCCCCATGATCCAGCGCATGTACATGGTCACGTAACGTACATTTCATTAGGTCATGGAGTACAGGTGCGCCAGTGGGATGAAGAGAGGAGACAGGGCACAGGGAAACACAGCAGCATACAGGTCAGTGTACGCTCCACTGCCAGCTTTCTGCAAGGCTCGGGGGAGCACGTCTTAGATGGGCAGACCAGCCGGAGTTTTTTGGTCATCCCGAAATATAACTTTGGTACAGCTGCACACTAGGCTGCCCCCTTTCGAGCCAGATCTTTCCGCTCTGCGCAATCAATAGTTTTGATCGAGTCCAGACAGAAATTGATCGAAATTACGGTCGGACAACCATGCTTTGGCATCGCCAGCAGATTCGATTACTATGATCGATTACTATGATCTAAGGTGCCAGGAGAAATTGACAAGTGTATGTGAACCATAAGGTTGTAGATACACTATGAGCACTTACATATGGGGTCACTTACATATGAGGGCCCATGCACAGGGAACTCCAGCATCAAGATGCACATGTGAGTTAACCAGACAATGGCCAAAGGTCTATAGGTGCTGCCCGTCTACTTCTCGAACAGTTTTGCAAACTTACATCATCAGGGGATCGCAAGTTTGCACAATTTGCGAAACCTGTCAGGAAGGAGAAGGGCGGTATCTATAGACCTTTTTCCATTGTCTGGTTAAAGAGGAACTCCAGTGAAAATAATTTAATAAAAAAAGTGCTTCATTTTTACAATAATTATGTATAAATGATTTAGTCAGTGTTTGCTCATTGTAAAATCTTTCCTCTCCCAGATTCACATTCTGACATGTATTACATGGTGACATTGTTACTGTGGGCAAGTTATGTAGCTGTTTCTAGCTGCTCTGGCTGTTACAGACAGCTTTAAACAGCCATTTCCTGTCTGTGAACATTGTTACATTGTGGCAGTTTGCCCAGAGTACCGCGGTATTCAGAGCCTCTTATGGGAGGGGTTTCAGCACAAAATTAGTCACACAGCGCCCCCTGATGGTCTGTTTGTGAAAATCATTCTATTTCTCATGTAAAAGCGGGTATCAGCTACTGATTGGGATAAAGTTCAATTCTTGGTCATTATATCTACATTTGAACTTTGGCACATTTATACAATTACGGTGAGGGTTTATCTCATATTGTTAATGTAAGGTGTAGAGCGCTGTACTATAACCATAATTATATACCAATAGGGTGGTGATACCCCCCAGAGTGCAGCGATCCATCATATAGTGTGAGCCAGGTAACTAGGAGACGTAGATAGAGAGGAGCGCACATACCACCACCATTATCTCAGTCTTTCGTACACTGCTTGTTACTACCTGTGGAATTTCCTGGGAGTAAAGCCTTGATGTTCCGCCATAGGAAGTGTCTTGAGCCTATATGCAACCTTATAATGTGGGTTGTTAGGATTTGGCAAGCCTAATTTCCTATACTGGTGATGGTGAACACGTTTGAGACAGCTTTGGAAACTGGTGATTTGGCATCATTCTTAATCCTTTTTTATGATTGTGGAAACTTGCGCTGTTTTACCATTGACAATATTAGCATTACTAATCTACTTTTTGGTCCTCTTTCAATTGCAAAGTGCTGAAAAGTTATTTTAAAAAGAAGTTGAAAATGATCTCCTAGGAGAAAACTGAGGAGAAAAAGTGAATTGCATATGGGCCCAGGTCCCTTATTTGTTTATCTCATGAATTAGCTCTACTGGTGGATGCAGTGAAAAAGAAATAGGGGCCCATATGCCATTTACTTTTTCTCCTGAGTTTTCTCCTAGGAGATACTTTTTCATCTTCCATTTAAAATAACTTTTCAGCAATCTTCAATTGAAAAAGTACCATAAAGAAGATGAAAAAGTATTATCAAAATTATTCAGAGTATTTTCTTGCTTGCTGGTAGCTAAAAAGGCATATTATTAATGAGGTGTGAAAATATCACCTGGGAGAAAAATTAGGAGAAAAGGTGAATTGAATAAGGGCTGAGATGAGAAGATTTAAGAGAGAAGCTTTGGAAATCAATCCCGTAATTATAACAAATGCTTAAAGAGAAACTCCAACCTAGAATTGAACTTTATCCCAATCAGTAGCTGATACCCCCTTTTACATGAGAAATATAATTTCACAAACAGACCATCAGAGGGCGCTGTATGACTGATTTTGTGCTGAAACCCCTCCCACAAGAAGCTCTGAGTACCGCAGTACTCTGGGCAAACTGCTACAATGTAACAATGTTCACAGACAGGAATTAGCTATTTACAGCTGTCTCTAACAGCCAAAACAGCTAGGAGTAGCTACATAACCTGCCCACAGTAAAAATGTCACCATGTAATACATGTCAGAATGTGAATCTGGGAGAGGAAAGATTTTACAATGGGCAAACACTGACTAAATCATTTATACATAATTATGGTAAAAAATTAAGCACTTTTTTTACTACATTATTTTCACTGGAGTTCCTCTTTAACCTGCCTGGCGTTCTATTAAGATCGCCAGGGAGGCTGCGGGAGGGTTTTTTTTTAATAAAAAAAAAAACTATTTCATGCAGCCAACTGAAAGTCCTGACGTCAGCCGCCTCCGATCCAGCCCTTAGCGCTGGCCGGAACTTTTTGTTCCGGCTACGCTGGGCTCAGGCGGCTGGGGGGACCCTCTTTCGCCGCACTGCAGCGGCGATCAGGCAGCACACACGCCTGGCAAAGTGCCGGCTGCGTGTGCTGCTTTTTATTTGAGCCAAATCGGCCCAGCAGGGCCTGAGCGGCAGGCTCTGGCGGTACTGGATGAGCTGAGCTCGTCCAGACCGCTCAGCAGGTTAAGGTAGCCATACACCTGACGATTATGGGCAGAGTCGTAAAGAGTCAAATTTATCTCTAATCGAATCTGATTAGAGATAAATTTGTCTCCTGTCGATTCTGCCCATATACTACAGGGCGATTCCCGTCCGATTTCAGCATGAAATCTTCAGGAAATTAGCTGAGCATGTTGTGTCCGCACTGCCGCTACTGTCGAATGTATAAATGTGCCCCCTGTGTGCATTTATACGTTACCTGTCCTGTTGCAGCCTCTGCGCGGTGTCCGTAACCTCCGGGCGGCTCTCCATAAACGCTACTGGTGCATAGCGTCTGACGTCGGCACATAGTGTCTGATGTCAGATGCTAGGCACCAGTAGCGTGTACAGATAGCCGCCCGGAGGTTACGGGACATCGTGCAGAGTCTGCAACAGGACAGGTAATGTATAAATGCACACGGGGGGCACATTTATACATTGAGGCGAGGGTTTCATCGTCTCATCGCTCGTTCCTAAAAGTGCCGCCATATCGCCGCACACCCAACCAACTTCGGCCCGACATCTTGCAGCATGCACATTAGACAAAGCGACCAATTTCTGTCCTGAAATTGTTCGCTTTGTCGGTCATGCACTTGGCGGCAACGATTTTCATCCAATTTGATTATAATAATCGATTTGGATGGTCGATCGGCTGCTAAGTCGCCTGATGTATGTCCACCTTTAGTTTCTGAGTTTTCTCTACACTCCTAAAAAGTTAAGAAAAAATTCTAAGCTGTGTCCATACTTACTGCTAAATATATTGTTCTATACATATATATATATATATATATATATATATATATATATATATATATATATATATATATATATATTTGTTTTTTTCTCAACATGCATTCTAGGCATTTTGTTGTAAATTCTGCCCCTGTGAACTACACAATGATATATTTGTCTCTGAGACAATAAATCAGGATTTCATCAAGTCTCCCCTTATGTTTACTTTCCTCCAAGGAGTGCCAGTGTGAATATTGTCTATATATAGAGCAGTGATCATTCCCTATATAAAGGGACTAATCCTGGAGATGTGTGATTTTTTATTCTAGGTAATTGGTAACAACTGGCATAAGTTAGGATAAAGAGTTTAGTGGCAGCCCAGACTATAATTGGTTCAATTATCTCATGTTCACGGTTCATGACAAGCAGTGTGAAAATATCCATTATCCTGGGCTGAAATGATCTACTTTATAACAGACGGAGTCTTACATTTTATCAGGCTTTTCTATCAGTACTTGTAAAAGTAGTTTTGAGATGCTTAGAAATAATTGCCATGTAAATATATTCCAAGCCAGCCTGTAAAGTTTTTCCTATTTCTTTCATTTATTTTGCTAAGCATTGAAGTATACTTTCCACTTTCAAAAATATTGCATTATGTCATGGCTTGCCTCTGGTGCCTAACACTAAGACCCCCGCTTGTGTTGCCCAATCCCCCCTGTACCCCTGTATCAAAAATATCGGCTATAAAAGCTGAAGCAGAATCAAAAACCTTGTAGACGAAAACCTTGTAGCTGAATAAAAAATATGGGCTACAGTAGGGCACCCTTTTGTAGCCGAAAACCTTGTAGCCGATAAAATATGGGCTACAAAGGGGTGCCCCTTGTAGCCCAAAACCTTGTAGCCGAAAAACATGGGCTACAAAGGGTCTCCCTTTTGTAGCCAAACAATATGGGCTACCAAGTGGTGCCTGCTTGTAGCCTGTATCAAAACTTGGGCGCCCATTTTACCACCTTGTAGCAGGGAGCGCACAGCAATTTTACCATGTAACTTGTTTGTAGTGGAACCGCACTCAAACGGCCAAATCCCTAAGACCAGGGACTAGATGTGCTGGACCTTCCCTCTGGGTACCGCCAGAGTGTATACAGCAAGGCAAACGATTGAGGTCCGCACAATCTTCAAGTCGTTTTTCAATTCTTTATTATCAAAGAGAATAAAACATAATGCTTTCAGCAGCAACAGTCAGCTGTTTCGGGCTCCTGCCCTTTTTCAAGCCGCCCAGCATTGTCAATGCTGGGCGGCTTGAAAAAGGACAGGAGCCCGAAACAGCTGACTGTTGCTGCTGATAGCATTATGTTTTATTCTCTTTGATAATAAAGAATTGAAAAACGACTTGAAGATTGTGCGGACCTCAATCGTTTGCCAGCAATTTTACCATTTCATACAGGCAGCTCAGGCGCCCTTTTCAACGGATCCCGGAGACAGAGCCTGTGCATGCGCTGTAAGGACCCGCATACATCATTGTTCGGGTCACAGCGTGACTTTCTTTAGGAGTCATCCTTTCAATGCAATTGAGAGCTGGCATATTTGGATGGCTAGAGATTACCAGAGGGGCTGGCGAGTGTATAGCTAGCCCTAAATAGACATGGGTATGCTTAAAAGCATACCCAGCTCCACTGCCCTTTAACAAAAGCGCATACCCTTTAACAAAATTGCCTATTTACTGGCTAATGGATTAATTATTTACCCTTGCACTCTATCTTAAAGGATACCCGAGGTGACATGTGACATGATGAGATAGACATGTGTATGTACAGTGCCAAGTGCACTAATAACTATGCTGTGTTTCTTTTTTTCTTTATCTGCCTAAAAAAAGTTAAACATCAGGTATGTAAATGACAGTTTCTGTCTGGGTCGGGCCTGGGTTGGAATACAGTGTAACCCTCACTAATAAGGAATTACAACCATAAAACATATTCCTAGCAGAAAATTGTTTCTGAGAAAGAAAATAGAACGGGTCAATGGTTCATAGATTTTAGCTCTGGCATACTACAATGAATGTGTCATGAAGCAGAAACAATGAAACAGTAAAAACCTAAAAAGTGGCCCTAAATATAAATAAACCTGTGAGATACCTAAAAAAAAGTCATTTATAGGAGAAGGATGATAGATACAATTGTTTATCTCATCAGTCTATTTTCATCTTGGATGTCCTTTAAGTTAGAATTACCAGCAAGTATCCTTGAATTGTATTGTTTATTCCACCCTAGGTGGTATTTAATAAATGCATTAATAAAAAAATGTTCGTAAAACACAGCTCTAACGTCCCTTTTTTAAAAAGAGCCCCAAATGTAGGGATATGTAATAATTTGATGCAAAACCATAGTTACGTTTTTATGTCAGTGAAGGAAGTGTATAAAAAGGCACTACTCACCAATGTTTACATACTGAAAACAAAAATAAATAAATAAAAATCTTCCTGTTCATCAGGTGGTCGTCCTTCACATCAATTAGCTGCCTCTGGATATGAAGGCCGCCCACCTTAATGTATTTCTGATTGGGAATAAAAGGCAGAAAAGGTGTTTTGTGAGGATAAGGCGGCAACAAAGCGTAAAAGAGAAAGGAAAAAAAAGAACCTTGTTGTTTTGTGTGTGTTAAATGTGTTTTTATGTTTTTGCTATGCATTTGGGAGTGTGAGGGTAAGAATGTCACGGCCGTTTAGTGTTTGTACGTCACGTTTTGCAGTCATGAATGGAGAGTGTGCTGGTTTGAAGGTGAACGTACTATTCTCCGAAGAGCAGGAAATGTGGATACAATTTTCTGCCTCACTATGGATGGAGTAAACAAGCCTGGCTACTGGAAACTATGTAAATACATGCTATTTTTTTTTAATTCATGTATCAGATCAAACGCTGCAACTGCAAACCACGTGACCATGCGTAACAATAACCCCTTGGACCCCTGCCATCGCAGGGGGCCTACAGGCCCCCCCTCCTCCCACTCCCCAACCGCAAGTGCAGCCAAATAGCCAAAAAACAGCCTGTTCACTCATAAAAACATTCCCTGTCACTTCCTCCCGCCATGCAGAGTAGCGAGTGGTGGAACCGTCTGTAATTGTTTCCTGCTTCCAGATTCTGCTTCACAGCAGAACACTGCTGTCATTCGCCGGCTCCCTGTCACGTGACCCTCAAGGGGTTCGAGGCTCAAGCCAAATACTTTCTCTCAATTTGTTTTCAACAAAGGGAAAAAGAGAAAGGAGAAGAGAAAGAGGAGAAATAGTGGAGGACATTAGAGGATAACATAAGAAGATAATCAGAACAGGAACGGCGCTTCAGTTAAGGCAAGGAAAGGTATTGCCCCCGGGCCCAGAGTCCATGAAGGCTCCCAAGCATCACCCATTTAAAAATTAAAATTTGTACCGTGGCGTGTCTTTGTGAAAGGTGTGCACTTGGTGCTGGTGAGCAGCAGCAGGAGGGATATATTTTTTTCTGATTCTGATGCGCTGGCCCCTGGCTAGTTTCCTTTGGCCTGAAGCTCCTCTTCTTCCTGGTGTTGAGATGCTTGATGGACTGCACCTTCATCTTTGTTGTAAGAAGAAGACATCCGATGCTGCAGACTCCCTCACCTGCACAGTTTACTGAGGAACAAGGAGCCATGGGAATGTCGGCGGGGGGAGGGGGGGTCACATCATCCAAGTGCAACCCATTTTTTATTTTTTTACAGTATCCAAGTGCCACCTATAAAGTTTTTTTTACAGTATTTAGGAGCCACCTATAGGTATCCAAGACACTTGGATACTGTAAGAAACATTATCGCTGGCACCTCCCCCTTAACTCTTCTGTGCCCCCCGGGGGCTTCTGCACTATAGCCGCACTACACTTCACCTGTGCTAACTGTTCCAACCTGCTCCCCATCTTCACCCCGCTGCCTTTCTCTTGAAATCCAGAGCATGTCATAACGCTAACATGTGCTGGGTCACACAGGCAGGCAGCGGGAAGAAGACGGGAGCAGGTCTTAGCAGCCGGGATAGGTGAAATATAATGTTACTATTGTGCAGGAGCCCCAGGGAGACCAAGAGAGATGAGAGGAAGATCAGGGGTCAATTAGAGGGCAACAGCTGACCTGGGTCCCTGGTACAGATGTCGCGAACCTCCGATTTTCGGTTCGCGAACCCTGTTCGCGAACCTTCGCGGAAGGTTCGGTTCGCGGAAAAGTTCGCGAACCGCAATAGACTTCAATGGGGATGCGAACTTTGAAAAATAGAAAATATTATGCTGGCCACAAAAGTGATGGAAAAGATGTTTCAAGAGGTCTAACACCTGGAGAGGGGCATGGCGGAGTGGGATACATGCCCAAAGTCCCGGGGAAAAATTTGGATTTGACGCAAAGCAGCGTTTTAAGGGCAGAAATCACATTGAATGCTAAATTGCAGGCCTAAAGTGCATTCAAACATCAATCAGGGAGTGTAATTAGAGTTCTGCTTCACACTGACACACCAAACTCACTGTGTAACGCACCACCAACAGCTGTTTGCGTAGTGACGGCCGTGCTGGACTGGTGCGCACCGTGGCCAGAGTGTAGGCCGTGGCGTTTTTCAAGCTCATATGGTCGCCGGGCTGTGGTAGCTCAATGATAGAACAACAGTGACTGTCCAGCTGATCAAATTTGGTCTGACCACAATGAATCAACGACCTTATTATCTTTTGTATGCCACCCCCACCCGAGACACTCAAATAGCCGGCGGTCATTGCTTCATTGTGATACGCAAGCCCCTTCACCGCGACAAGGTAGTGATCACGAAGGGGGATGGGCACATGTACATGCCTTTTGTTTATTTGTTGCAGCCGCCCGCAGTGCAGCCAGAAAAATTAGGCAGGCATGTACACGCACCAGAAAAATTAGTGTAGCGGCCGATTCAGGAATCCGATTAGAGTCCTGCACCCTGTTGGTGGTGGCGGAGAAGGCAAGCGGCCTGCAGGCAGAGATGCTGTGTGTGGGGACTGACTTAGTCTTCGGTCGTGTAGTAACCCTCCGTGATCCATTCCTCATTCATTTTGATAAAGGTCAGGTACTGAACACTGTCGTGACTTAGGCGACTTCTCTTCTCAGTAACTATGCCTCCAGCTGCACTGAAGGTCCTTTCTGACAGGACGCTTGCGGCAGGGCAAGAGAGAAGTTGTATGGCAAATTGAGGCAGCTCTGGCCACAGGTCAAGCCTGCGCAACCAGTAGTCCAAGGGTTCATCGTCGCTTTTCGCAGTGTCTACATCCACACTCAAGGCCAGGTAGTCGGCTACCTGCCGGTCCAGGCGTTGGTGGAGGGTGGATCCGGAAGGACTATGGCGAGGAGTTGGACTAAAGAATGTCCGCATGTCCGACATCACCCTGAGATCACTGGAGCGTCCTGTCCTTGCTTGCGTGGACTTGGGAGGAGGAGGGTTACTGCCAGTGGTACCTAGATTGCGTTGTGCAGCCACATCACCCTTAAACGCATTGTAAAGCATCATCGACAGCTTGTTCTGCAAGTGCTGCATCCTTTCCGCCTTCTGTTGAGTTGGTAACAGGTCCGCCACTTTGTGCCTGTACCGAGGGTCTAGTAGCGTGGCCACCCAGTACAGGTCATTCGCCTTGAGTTTTTTGATACGGGGGTCCCTCAACAGGCTGGACAAAATGAAAGAGGACATCTGCACAAAGCTGGATGCCAACGTACTCCTCATCTCCTCTTGCTCTTCCTCAGTGACGGGACACAACTCCTCTTCCTCCCCCCAGCCATGAACA
Source organism: Hyperolius riggenbachi (assembly GCF_040937935.1). Classification (NCBI taxonomy): domain Eukaryota; kingdom Metazoa; phylum Chordata; class Amphibia; order Anura; family Hyperoliidae; genus Hyperolius; species Hyperolius riggenbachi. The sequence continues at coordinate 79,495,978 of NC_090656.1, read as the reverse complement.
ATACCACGGGAACGTGGAGCAGCAGAAGCCCCCTGTGACGGCTGCCGCGGTTGTTCTTCTTCCGCCGCCTCTTCCTCCTCCACAGAAACACCTTCCTCATCACCATCATCAGAGTCTGACTCCTTTCCTTCCCCACACGACTCCTCTTCTTCCTCCTCCTCCTCCTCCCCCCTCTGTGCTGCCACAGGTGTTGTGGAAACATCGGGTTCGGATGTAAATCGCTCCCACGACTCCTGCTGCCGTAACTGTTCGCGTTCACGCTCCTCCACAGCTGTATCCACCACTCTACGCATGGCACGCACCAGGAAGTAGGTGTAGGGGATTAAGTCGCTGATGGTGCCCTCAGCACGACTCACCAGTTTGGTCACCTCCTCAAAGGGCTCCATGACCCTGCATGCATTTCGCATCAGAGTCCAGTTGTTGGGCCACAACATCCCCATCCTCCCAGATTGTGTCCTTGTACTGTAATGATACAGGTACTGGGTGGCGGCTTTCTCCTGGTCTAGCAGGCGAGAGAACATCAGCAGGGTGGAATTCCAGCGAGTCGGGCTATCGCAAATCGGGCATCTCACCGGAAAGTTGTTTCTACGTTGAATGTCCGCAAAGAATGCCATGGCCTTGTAAGAGCGCCTGAAATGCCCACACACTTTCCTGGCCTGCTTCAGGACGTCCTCTAAGCCACGTACATCAAAAAAGGGCATCGGGAAAAAAGGGCGCGTGGTGTAAACGATAAACAGTATTATCGTTTATTGAAATATTGTGTAGAATTTTGTTTACAAATAGTGTTTTAAGAATTTATAAATCACTAAATAATGTGTATCAGATCGGCAATTCTTAAAACGTTAATCTTCCCTATTTGTACACTGAAACTTATATTTACGTTTATTAAAAACCCTCCCTGTACCTATCCCTAACCCCTAGACCCCCTATTGGTGCCTAAACCTAAGACCCCCCTGTTGGTGCCTAAACCTAAGACCCCCCTGTTGGTGCCTAAACCTAAGACCCCCCTGTTGGTGCCTAAACCTAAGACCCCCCAGTTGGTGCCTAAACCTAAAACCCCCCTGTTGGTGCCTAAACCTAAGACCCCCCTGTTGGTGCCTAAACCTAAGACCCCGCTGTTGGTGCCTAAACCTAAGACCCCCCTGTTGGTGCCTAAACCTAAGACCCCCTATGGATAATAATGTTTTACAGACATTAATAAATAAAAATTGTAAATAAAAAAATGTAATTAATTTTTTTGGGTGGATAATAATGTTTTAGAAATGTTTTAGAAATAGTGATTTAGTATCTTCATAAACGTTATTCGTCACGGGCTCATTTAGTAAAGTTAAATCATCACAAACATAGTTATAAATCCTTAAAAATCTCCGGGCGCCGTTTGTTAAAACGTTAATAATCTCCGGCGCCTTTTTTTCCCTGTTCGGCGCCCATTAAACGATATTTATAATGGGAGTGAATAGGGGCGCCCTTTTTGTCCACTTGTCTCATGCGCCCAAATCTCCTGCTTCCCTCTAAGCCTGGGTACTTGGACACAAATCTTTGCACGACCAGATTCAGCACATGTGCCATGCAGGGTATGTGTGTCAGCTTTCCCAAATTCAACGCAGAAATGAGATTGCTGCCGTTGTCACACACCAAGTTGCCGATCTCAAGCTTGTGCGGGGTCAGCCATTGCTCCACCTGTTTGTTAAGAGCAGCCAGGAGAGCTGCTCCAGTGTGACTCTTCGCTTTCAGGCAAGACATGTCTAACACTGCGTGACACCGTCGTACCTGGCATGCAGCATAGGCCCTGGGGTGCTGGGGCTGTGTAGCTGGAGAGGAGATCGCGGCACCAGCCAAGGAGGAGGAGGAGGATGACGACAGCGAAGAGGTGGTAGCAAGTGGAGAGGAGGTGGCTGGAGGCCTGCCTGCCTGCAAGCCGTGGAGGTGTGACAAGTCGGTCCTCTGCGCAGCCACGTACTCCCTGCTTGCTGCCATCGGTCACCAGGTTGACCCAATGGGCTGTATATGTAATGTAGTGGCCCTGCCCGTGCTTGGCAGACCAGGCATCCGTGGTCAGGTGGACCCTTGACCCAACGCTCTTCACAATAGATGACACCACTTGCCTCTCAACTGCACTGTACAGTTTTGGTATGGCCTTTTGTGAAAAATAATTGCGGCCTGGTATCTTCCACTGCGGTGTACCAATGACCACAAACTTACGGAAAGCCTCCGACTCCACCAGCTTGTATGGTAATAGCTGGCGAGCTAATAGTTCCGCCACGCCAGCTGTCAGACGTCAGGCAAGAGGGTGACTGGCAGACATTTGCTTCTTACGCTCAAATACTTCCTTCACGGACAGCTGGGTACTGCTGTGGGCAGAGGAGAAGGAACCGCTGAAGGGAAGAGGTGGTGTGGAGGAGGGTGGTTGTGAAGGTGCAAGGGAGAAAGCAGATGAAGACGATGCACCTGAAGTAGGAAGAGGAGAAGGAGGGTGGCTTTTCTTTTGTGTGCTGCTTTTCCTCAGGTGTTCTTGCCATAGCTGTTTTGTGCCTTTTCTCCAGGTGCCTTCGTAAGGCACTTGTCCCTACGTGAGAGTCAGCCTTTTCACGGCTCAATTTTTGCTGGCTGAGACAACAAATGGCTTTGCTCCGATCTAAGACACCATGTTAAAAAATTTCCAAACCGCTGAGCCCTCCTGGGGTGATGGCGCTACGGTGGCATCAGCAGCTGATGTTGAAGGGCATGTTGGCTGGCTGTCCATAGCTGGCGATACATGGCGCCGGACACAGCCCCCAGCTGTTTCTGAGGATGAGCTCCCTCTGCTTCTATCATGGAGTCGTCACCTCCTACTCCCCTCTGACTCCCCCTCTGAACTGTCCCCCTGGTCATCTCCTCTACCGGGTACATACGTGGCATCCGTATAATCGTCATCATAATCCTCCTGTCCAGCTTCGCTTTCCTCAGGCACCTCCTCAACTGTACCAACTTCAGGTGGTTCATCATCCCCCTCCTCACACGTTACATCCATACTATCGCCACCTAACTCAGACGTATGAGGTGGTGTACCTGCGCCTTCTTGTTGTTGTTGCAGTAGTGGCTGTGAATCAGTGATTTCACCACCACCACCAAATAACTCCTGCAAAGTGTCAAATGCAGCGGATGTGGTGCTTGTTGTAGCGCTGGTGGCTGCGGGAGATGAGGTGTTCTGTGTTAAATACTCAACCACGTCCTCACAATTTTGGGAAGTGATGACACGTGCCTTTTTCTGAGCACTGTATTTTGGGACAGGTCCGCACGAAATCACAGCAACACCACCTTGCACAGACCTGCCGGTGCCTGGTGGCCTACCTCTGGGTCTGCCTCTACCTCTTCCTCTACCTGGCTGGTTTGTCCATTTTGTCCATCTCGGGGGATGCTCGGTATATGCAGTGAGCTGGGTTCACTCAACACAACAGGTAGTTAGATGCAGTGAGGGGGGTTCACTGAACAGTAAAGGTACTTAGATGCAGTGAGGTGGGTTCACTCAACACAACAGGAAGTTAGATGCAGTGAGGTGGGTTCACTGAACAGTAAAGGTACTTAGATGCAGTGAGATGGGTTCACTGAACACAACAGGTAGTTAGATGCAGTGAGGTGGGTTCACTGAACAGTAAAGGTACTTAGATGCAGTGAGGTGGGTTCACTCAACACAACAGGAAGTTAGATGCAGTGAGGTGGGTTCACTGAACAGTAAAGGTACTTAGATGCAGTGAGCTGGGTTCACTGAACACAACAGGTAGTAAGATGCAGTGAGCTGGGTTCACTGAACACAACAGGTAGTTAGATGCAGTGAGGTGGGTTCACTGAACAGTAAAGGTACTTAGATGCAGTGAGCTGGGTTCACTCAACACAACAGGTAGTTAGATGCAGTGAGGTGGGTTCACTGAACACAACAGGTAGTTAGATGCAGTGAGCTGGGTTCACTGAACAGTAAAGGTACTGAGATGCAGTGAGGTGGGTTCACTGAACACAACAGGTAGTTGGATGCAGTGAGCTGGGTTCACTGAACAGTAAAGGTACTTAGATGCAGTGAGGTGGGTTCACTCAACACAACAAGTAGTTAGATGCAGTGAGCTGGGTTCACTCAACACAAAGCTAGGTATATGCAGTGATGAGGTGGGTTAAGTAAACACAACAGGTACTGGGTATATGCAGTGCTGGGTAGTACAATGTGCAGCTCCCTGTCACACACACAGGTAGTCACTGAATGTGCTGGGCTACTGGCAGTGGCACACACACTATCAATTAGCAAGGCTGTGCATGCAACAAAAGTGTCAGTTTGACACACAATAAAAAAAAAGTACAGGATGAGCTCTGAAAAGAGCTGTTGAGTGGTGCTATAAAAGCAATAATAATCAGCCAGGAGCAAGCTAAGCAGCCAAGAACCTAACTAATCTGTCCCTAGAAGAACAAGTCTGCAGCAGCTGTCCCTAGTCTGTCTCTAGCAGGCACACGAGTGAGGCTAATGGCCGCCAAAGCCTGCCTTATATAAGGGTGGGTGGGGCTCCAGGGCTTAGTGTAGCCTGAATGGCTACAATGTGCCTGCTGACTGTGATGCAGAGGGTCAAAGTTGACCCTCATAGTGCATTATGGGGCGAATCGAACTTCCGCAAAGTTCGCCTGCTGCAGGCGAACGCGAACCCCCAAAGTTCACCTGGAACCGTTCGCCGGCGAACCGTTCGCTACATCTCTAGTCCCTGGGGGCTGAATTTGGTGGGAGGGGCTCCCAGGTTATCTTTGCCCTGGGAGCCAATTGGGGGTGAACCGGCCCTTAATCAGAGAAGGGTATAAGAGCAGAGAGGAGAGAAATATAAAGGAAAGGAGAGGGTATTGGAGTGAAGTGGTAAGAGAGGGCATAACATTTATTGTAAACTATTTGTTTACATTTGGGGTAGAGAGAGTCTGTCTCTCTCTCTCCCCATCCAATAGCAAAACAGCACAGTGGAAAACTAATACTTTGTCCATTGGTGTCAGGTTCTCATGTCTCCTCTGCACTGCAGCCCGTCAGCGTACAGTGGGGTTTCTCTGTAAGGCTCTCAATGTCATGTGACGTGACATTAGGAGCTTATGATGAAGAACACTGCCATACATGTACAGGATGCAGTGAAGACAAAAGAACCCAACGGATGGAGCAAGTATTAGTCTTCCACTGTGCTGCTCTGCTTTTGGATGGGGTGAGAGAGGCACCCCCTTTAGCTTCTTTTCAAGCATCCTTCCTTGCAACTAAGCCTAACTCTGTCAACTAACTGGTGCCTAACTTGTCTACTAAACCAACATATTTCAAGCACTCATACTAACTCTTCCCTACCACTTACCTAAGGTTATTAGGTTAACACTGTAAACTAGTTTACAATTAACTTAGAAAATGGAAAATATTGATATGATCATCAGCTGTAATCTCTATTCCCAAATGATTGGCAACCAGTATTACTTGCTTCAATAGCAAGCACTGTTCCTTCCTGCAGTTAGATAGTTTTTAGTTATTCTACTTTTTTGTGTGACAATTCCCTCCCCCCAGGTGAGTAAAATCATGAAGTTTTATTTAAACTGAAATTTAAATGTTGTGTCCCCCCCCCCCCCCTATATAATATAAAATGGTTATTGTATTTTAAGAGCCGTATGAATGAGTAGAATTTATCTCTCTATCTGTGGGTAATTAAATTCACAATCCTGTCTGAGTCTGATCTCTCCTGGCTCATCATTAGCTAAGCATAGTAATAACAAGGACATTAGCCGCACCTTCACACAGGAAGTCTTGTTAATGATAAGGCAGTAATCCCTTCCAGCCCAAGGGCCAGTCTTTTTTTTTGTAAACCAATTTGTTTTGTATCTTGTAATGCCTTGCTGGAGATGAATTCATAATTTGTTTTCTTTTTCCTCTGCATAAAATTACTTGGGAATAAAGTGGTAATTAGAGATGAAGAAGAAATTGGATTGGACAAATTCAGAGTCAGGCCAGTTAAGGATGATTCACAGGAACCTGTATATATGCAAATTGGGCCTCGTCTGCTTCCTTTAATTAATCCTTTTTTTTGTCTTTAGTATTTTGCAGCCAGGGTTAGACATAAAGTGGATCTCTGGGCAGAAGTCTTTTTTTACCTTTAATATGGGACTATATCAGGTGGATTAAAAAAACAGCATTAGGTCGAGTTTACACTACAGAGGAAATCGGTCCATTTTAACGGAACAGACCATAACAGTGAAAATGATGTGTTGACAGATCCAATGTGAAAGCGCTTCTGGGGTACATAAAAACCCTCATAGGTACCCTACAGTGAGAAAGTTGCAATGCCCTAGCACATCGTCTGTGTAATGAGATTCATCGGAGCCCTATATTAGCAGGATTATGGCATGTAGCTCCGCCCTCTTGCAGAAAATGGCCTCTGCCTTTTCTATATTATTATTATTATTATTGATTTATAAAGAGCCATATTCCATGGTGCTGTACATAGTGAGAAACAAAGATGGGTAATAATATTACAGGAAATCAATTATCAAGGGGTGAGCAGCACAAACCAACTTTTAATGCAATTTTTTTGCAAAGTATGCCCGCAGCAGTGGTGCATACCCCTGCTGCTGGTCACCCCTTGATAATTGATTATAGTTTTCCCCTTGTGAGCCTGCATAACCACGCCCACCTCTAGCACAGTTAAGCATATAAATGAGTGGAGTGCACATGTTCAGAGAGTTCATTTGGTAGCTAGCGGAAGGTGAGGTGTTTTTAATTTCCTTTTCTCCTATTTAGTTGACTCTTGGGTTTTTGGATTAGTTCCCACTAGATTGCTGATAAAAACTAGCATTGCATGGTTAGAGTAGGACTCACCAGATCGGGGACACTTTGACGCAGTTGGTGAGCTTAAGCGCGTTAAAGCGTAACCAAGAGCCCCTGTCACTGTTTTCCTGTTGTGTGCTGCAGCCCCTCTGTATGTTAATAATACAGGCAATGGTATACATAAAATATAGACATTGGTACATAATATAAAATTGGTAGACATAGTAACAGGGCAATTTCTTGGCTAAATAGCTCCCAGGTCGAAAATGTAAAAATCTTTCTCCCCCACTGTTTAGGGTCAAGCGTGCTGTTTGCCATGTGGTAGCCAGAGGTACTATACCTCCCATTGTAGGTGGCCCCCAGTACGGGTTAGCCAAAGATAGCTCCCAGTATTAGGTAGCTAGATTTAGCCCCCAGTATAGGTATCCAGATGATCCCTGCAGTATACATGGCTAGATGTAGACCCCCAGTATAGATTGCCATATGGCCCCCTCCTGCAGTATAGGTAGCCAGATAGGTCAGATATCCCCTTAGTATAGGTAGCCACATGTACCACCCCCAGTAGTATAGGTAGTCAGATGCCCCCTTATTATAGGTAGCCACATGGAGCTTTCCCCACTCCTCCCCACTAGTAGTAGAGATAGCCAGATTTCCCCTTGAAATAATATAGGTAGCCAAATGTAGCCCCCCCCCCCCCCCCTGCATTGGTGTGGTCAGCTTTCCCCTCAAAATAGTTGTACACAATCGCTTAAGCGCACATCCTAATTCGTATAAAAGTCCACATAAAAATCAATCAGGATGTGACGCGGATGGATGATACGTACATGGTGACGCGTATGACGCGGAAAATGGTGGCCAAACGCGGACATAATGACGCATGTAGTGCGTGTGGATGCGACCAATCGATAGAGATGGAAGGAAACACGTGATCACACGTACGTCTTGACGCGAATGATGCGGACGGAAGCAGACGGAAGCGGCCAATCAGCATTAAGGAAAAGGATATAAAAACCCTGGTAATGATTCCAACTCCCGTGCCCCTGATGAGTCATGAGGGAGTGACGAAATCGATCGGGCGGGAGGTTGGACATACCAGGAAGTGAACGGCCGGTGGAGGTGGTGGTGTCTGCAAGCTGAGTGGAGGGGGAGCTGGAGGACCCAACACAAGCTGTGCCCTGCCAGGCAACGGGGGAGAGCCCGTAATACTCTATATGTGCAATACCTTTTGGAGCATGTGAGTGCAATTTTATAATTAAAGTTTTAAGTGTTTTACGGAGTTACGCTATGCAGGCTATTTCTTTGAGGTACTTTGCATGGATAATGTGGAGAATGATGGTGGTCTAAAAGGACAGCATCACAGCGGTACCAGGATCCTGAAGTACTGAGGCTCCTGGATTTGTGCATGGTTGGCCAGTCTAGCAGTGGCCAATACATCTGGTGAGTCTGTTTACTGTTCATGGTGATGGTGGCACAAGAGATCAAGAAATTGCATATGAGAACGGCATATGAGAACTCCTGATTGATGTTTATATGGACTTTTATACGAATTAGGATGTGCGCTTAAGCGATTGTGTACAAGTTTTTAGGTCTTGCCTGACCTTGTGGTAGCGCACTCCGTTTGGACTTTTTAATCCTGTATCAGCTATAGCGCTTTGATATTATTTTACATATTCCCCTTAAAATAGGCTGTGCCCTCCCCAGTATAGAGAGCCAGATGATCTCTGTCTAGTGGCACTGGAAGGGGCCCAGCTCCTCCTCCCTCCCTCTCCTTGGGCACCCCCGTGTTCCCCCCTGCAGAGCTGCAGCGCAGCACAGCTGACCTCCTCCAGGCTCCATATGCTAGAGGTCCACGTCTTCTTTGTCTCCAGTGCCACTCATGCTCTAGAATCAGGAATCAGCTCTGAAGATAGAATCATTTTTCTGGTTTCAGCATGAGAAACACTTCCTATATCTATATGTTGCTGTGTATTGGTATGTAGCCTTGCCATCCCAACGATGCTTAGCTTAGGCATTTTAGCTACATGGAATTCTCCTCCCAGAGCATTCTGGGAGACCAGGCATTATTTTACCATGCTTTGGAGCTCTCAGACACAGAGCTGCACCTTCCATGACTAAAGATGCCGTCACCTTTGATAAATTGCAGAATGTATGCTAAATCGGGGTGAGGGAAGATTTTACAATGGGCAAACACTGACTAAAAATGTATAAATGAATTTTATAAAAAATAAACTAAAAAAAAAAAAGAATTAATTACATCATTTTCACTACAGTTTCACTTTAATGGGTTATACTCATCTACCTCTCAGATGACAGGTTCCTCATCCTCACTGCATAATATGTGTCTTAATAGGGGCTGATTTACGGTACTGTATAACATTTTTTAAAACAGGAAAACCTGCGATTTCTTTACTAGAACAAATTATTTTTTAAAAGGTCATTTTAGGGTATAGTGCTGATTACAGAAGCATGCATGCATGCTACGTCAAAGAACAGCTGCTATCTAGTAACAGGTAACTCATACAGCAGAGGGATGATGCAAGAAGCACTCTTTTGAAGTAATATTAATTGCATTCCTAACAGCTTGAAAATAAAGTAGGAAGTGGTTTATTAGGGACTACCAATAAGCAAAGGATACATAGGGCTTGATTCACTAAGACAAATAGCATGCCTTATTAGAGTTAACACTCGTTTGAGAGTTAAGATGCCTTATGAGAGTTAGCATGCCTTTTCAGAGATAACAAGCCTTATCAAAGTGAACATGCCTTATCAGAGTAGCATAGCAAGCGCTACAAACTTATGCCTGCTAATTGGCAATGATGAGAGCTCCACTTGTCCTGCCTTGAGCCCCTGCGTGTCCAATCACTTTAAGGGACATTATCCCCACACTTTGATTGGCCCAATAGGCTGCCTGTCACTTGACAGGAAACTTGACAGGCAGCCTATTGGGCCAATCAAATTGCGGGGATAATGTCCTTTAAAGTGATTGGACCCGCAAGGGCTCAGGGCAGAGTATGAGAGGAATCGATGTGGGAGACTTGGGCACAGGATACAGCTGTTATATAGTTGATCCTGCTGCTGCACAAGTTTCTGGCTGCGTTAATTACTATTCCCCTTCCAGGCCGCCATGGATGGTGGGGAATGAAATAATTTAGCTTACAGCGATTGCTGGAGGCCGAATTATAATGTTTTAAAAGTAACTTCAGCTCTGTCTTCTGACGGCGCCGAACTTACTCCCTGTGCGCTGCTATAGCCGTAATTTCTATTACAGCCTATGGTGGTGCCGGCTGCGCCCAAGTCTCCTGCGCTGGAATAGCAGTGTTCGCTCAGGGCAGGATGAGTGGAGCTCTCGTCATTTGCCAATTAGCAGGAATACATTTGTAGCGCTTGCTATGCTACTGTGATAAGGCGTTAACCTTGATAAGGTATGTTAACTCTGTTAAGGTGTTTTAACTCTCATAATATGTGTTAACTCTGATAATGTATGTTAACTCTGATAAGGCATGCTATTTAGTGAATCAAGCCCATAGTGTGAATCATTACTGCTATAGCACCTAGTCAGTCTAAGGGCTGGGAGTGGGACCCACTATAGCGCTTTTAACTGCATTTTTGGATTGCCAGCAAAATGCCTTGCCAATGATTGTCAATTGTAAGAAACCCACTAAATTGCGACTGCAATTAGGGGTAGTAACTAATCCTAGTGGGTCCCAGGCCTAAGGCCTAATGTAGGGTTCTAAATGGGCAATCTGGAGCGTGGGCTTGTTTGCTGTCACCATCTTTGCAACATGTATTATATGCCCCCAGCCTGAATGGTAGAGATCCTACAGAAGCGAAGATAACCCTGTACTGTCCAAAGCCGCTGTCAAATGTTAGTCAGCTCTGCAGAATGTTATGTAAGTGTGCAGAAAGAACATGGCAGATAATCAAGTGGAAGGAAGTTTAGTGTGCCTCATACACACGGTACAATTTCCCATTAAATTGACGGGTGATGTGATACGAAATTGCATTGTGCGTAGGCTTCCAAAATTTTCGAAATTTCGAACTGCTTTTATTACGAATGCGAAATTTAACATTACGACCCAAATTCGTAATTTCGTAATTAATTTTCAAATCGTAATTTACAATTTCGTAATCGAAATTTCACTCCCGTAATGACGAATTTCGTGTCTCCAACCGAAATTTCACTTTTTCAGGTTTGTAAGGGTTTCTATCCCTCTAGATGCCTAAAATGAATAGCACAGCCAGCCAGCCAGCCAGCCAGCCAGCCAGCCAGCCAGCCAGCCAGCCAGTCCTCCTCCTCCTCCTCCTCCTCCTCCTCCTCCTCCTCCTCCTCCTCCTCCTCCTCCTCCTCCTCCTCCTCCTCCTCCTCCTCCTCCTCCTCCTCCTCCTCCTCCTCCTCCTCCTCCTCCTCCTCCTCCTCCTCCTCCTCCTCCTCCTCCTCCTCCTCCTCCTCCTCCTCTCTCTCTCTCTCTCTCTCTCTCTCTCTCTCTCTCTCTCTCTCTCTCTCTCTCTCTCTCTCTCTCTCTCTCTCTCTCTCTCTCCAGAGATTTGTAGTATTTCAAAACCATACTCACATTCATGACATGTCCAGGGATCAAACCCAGGCCAACCACATGGAAGACAGCTATGCTCACCACCATACCACCAAACACACACTAAATAGACTGCTAAATAGAGAGAGAGAGAGAGAGAGAGAGAGAGAGAGAAGAGAGAGAGAGAGAGAGAGAGAGAGAGAGAGAGAGAGAGAGAGAGAGAGAGAGAGAGAGAGAGAGAGAGAGAGAGAGAGAGAGAGGAGGAGGAGGAGGAGGAGGAGGAGGAGGAGGAGGAGGAGGAGGAGGAGGAGGAGGAGGAGGAGGAGGAGGAGGAGGTTGGTTATTCATTTTAGGCATCTACAGGGATAGAAACCTTTGCAAACTTTAAAATACTAAATTTCGTAATCGTAATTACGAAAATTTGCGTAATTTGCGAAAATTACGAAATTTCGATTACTGCTGAAATCGTAATTGTAGTAATTTCGCGAAATTTCGGAAATTCGTAATTAGGTCATTACGCTCATCCCTAATTGTTCCTGATAGATAATGCAAAAGATTTTGCATTGATAACTACCCACGTTATCGATCAGAATAAGATCGGACCAGTTGGAAATTAGCAGATTGATCCATCAATCTGATGCAAAATTGTACCGTGTGTACCGAGCTTTAGAGTTGAGCATAGGGTAGAAGGTTGTGTGGAGGGTCAATGCTAAGCCAGGTGTGGCCTCAGATCCTCCAGAGCTTTCTGAGAGCTTTTAAAAAAACATTCTATTGACTTACATAGAGCCGGATTCTATTGTGATCGCGATTTTACCATGATTTTAGGCCTCTTGCACACTACATGCGATTCTGATTTGTAAATTTTAATCAGTACTGCATGCTGCGTTTTTCTTCTTATTTTGATAGCATCCAGGAAAAATCTGAATCGCAATTCGGAAACGCAAATCACAATCGCAAATCAGATTTGTAGTGTGCAGGGGGCCTTACTGCAATTTTACTGTGATTTTCATGTAAGTCAAAGGGAGCGTTTTTTTAAAAGCTCTTAGACAGCTTTTGGAGGCCAAAAAGCGCTCAGAAAAGCACTTATAGGGCCCTTTTCCACCAGCAAGCACGATCGCAAGTGCAAATCACCTGTGTTTGCGATTGCGTAAGCTGTTTTCTTCACTAGCCGCGATTGCATGTGTAGCCGTTGGGAACGTGGCATGATCGTGAGGAGAATCGCGCCGGCCGGCGATTGGGTTTTGGCAAAAAACGAATCACGGTAGTGGAAAATGAGCACCGGAATTTACATGTTATCATGGTGCTCTAGCGATCAGCAAAATAGCTGTGATCCACTTTTTAAAGCTGATCGCAGCCAATGGAAAAGGGACCTTAGTGTGTCTGAGCCCTGAGGCTTCTTTCACATCTAGAACGCATTCAGGAGCCGTTCTCCTGCACGTGTTATATGGCCTGCGGCATATCGTCGGGATGTTCCGTTCCGATGCAATCAGCAGCAGTAGCTATTCATTCACCCAACGGGAAAACGCTGGCTCCGAATGATTAAAAGTTCCCGGGTGCATCTAACAGCAACACACCAAAATGCAGCGTTCGATGTGAAAGATAAAATGAAAGTCTATGGACTTTTATTTTACCTTGGTTAACGCAAAGTTGTGACTTTTCGTTAAACCGCAGAAAACGGGCAAAGATGTGAAAGAGCCCTGAGAGTGTTAAGAAAAGATAAAAAAAAAAAAAAGGTTGATAAAAGAAAGAGTTAGCCATCAGTCAAAAGCTGTTATCATGCTAGCCCCCATCATACTAGGCAGCTGCCCAGATTATCGGTGCTGGAATCTTACAAAGGCTATGCCCAGTAGCCAAACAGCATCACATGATCTGTAGTCTCCCATGAGATTTCAGGTACGTAGAGTGAATATTTGCAGACATTAGTAATCATTTTGCAGGACAATTAGCTATAAGGTGTCTCTCAGGCTGTCTATTGTTAGCCTTTGAATTACAGAAAAAGCAATCAGTCCGTAGTATTTTTCCTGCATTACTGGAAAGTAACCATAGTAACAATTTACATCGAAGACAGCTAAATTTTGTAAACTTTAGAGCCTCTCTAAATTCTGAATTTCCATGCCTTCCCTTAAGCATCTTTGCTTTAGCATGCGGTAGGCGAAGCAGTTTTCACACATCGGTGGCAGAGAGCTATTAGAGCTGGCCCAGATCTTTGTTGAAGAAGAGTGTCTTTTCCCAATACACGATTATTTATTCATTTAGCCACTCTTAATAATTGATGCTTTCTGAAAATGTGTGAGATGAAATGAAATTGTGAGGTTAAAGTGAACCTGTGACCAGATCCTCTGAAGGGGGGAAAACATATGAAAACATTTTACATAATGTGATCCTATCATTGCTAAACATGCTTCAATGTAGGTTTCTTTACTTTAGAAACAGTGGTATAGCAACAGGGGATGCAGAGGTTGTAAATGCATTGAGGCCAGTGGCAGAGATAAGGAGGTTTGGGCCCCTCTGGTCTGAGAGCACCGGCGTATTTGCAAACCCTATTGCTATGCCACTGATTGACATATAACCCTATGGCGGTGATCTCACTGCATCGATATCTGCGGATTACAGGTGTTTCGCAACTAACGGCAATTGCAAAACATGTTACCTGCAGCAATTTTCCACAATTCTCGAGCAATCGCGGTACAGTGCTACAGTGCTGATCGCGATCGTCGGGAATCGCAGGAGTGTACAATGATTTTACCATGCTAATCTCTGTAAAATCACCTGCGCAAAACGTTTTGCAGATTTCAAGTGTGAATGGACCGTCAAACTCCCCTCCCAAAGGAGGGTGGGTAACACAAAGAAGGAAAGAGGCGCCCAAGGTATGATAAAATTTCATTGAAATCAGCTACAATTTGAAAAATATGTGGTGGCTTACCTCAACCTATATTTGTTACATGAATTTGCCTTCATTGATGTAAGCCACCTCATGGTTTTCTCATTTTAAATGATTTTAATGCAGTTTTATCATACCTTGTCATACCTTTATCTTTCCCTTTTGTGGATTATAGACTTTTTTAAGCTCCCATTGATAAGATATTTTAATTCAGGCTGCCTTTTTCAGTTGGCTAGATAACAATGTACCCACTTTATTCCCCTGTGCATAGAAATCTAGTTTTAATCTGCTGAGGTTTTTTTCATAGTTGTGCTGAACGAACTTCTGCAAACTACTCCTAAGGCCCGGTTCACATTAGCGGTGGCCGTCCGGAATCGCCGTGCCGGAGCCGGACCGCTTGCAGAACGGACGGAACGGACGCACGGCAATAGCAATGAAAGCCTATGCGTCCGTTCACATGCGTCCGTTCTGCCGGACCGGAGCCGGACCGGATCCGGACCGGATCCGGACTCCGGCGTCCGTTCCAACATGCGCTATTTTTTGGTCCGGCTCCTCCGGCAGCCGTATCCGGGGCGGAGCCGGACTGCACCATCCGGCCAATACAAAGTAATGAGAACCGGAGAGCGCACAACACACTGGCTACAAAAACCGGACGTTCTACCCCACTTCCTATGCATTTTGGATGGGGACCACATGGAGTTCACAGAGTGGGGCAGCAGCGATTTCATGCTGGAGCTCTAGGCAGCAACATGTCTGATATAAGTCTGATAACGAGGAGGCGAACAACAGAGAATTCCCAGGTATACGAAAAATGCCTGGATCCATGGTCCCAACTGCAGTCTCTGTATCCACGGATGGTCTCCACACGTCCACCTGTCTCCAACAATGACCCCAGACCCTTCTGCTGACCTCCCAGACCCCAGGTATTTACAGGTTGTTATCTCCTTAAGAAACCGGATCCGGACCGCAACCGTGTTCACACCGCACGGAAACCGGATGCAAACGGACCGGATCCGGACCGGATCCGGATAGGAACCGTACGGATCAGGTCCGGTCCGGATACGGTGCGGTCCGGACATCCGGTGCGGTTTTGACAAAACCGCAAGTGTGAACGGGGCCTAAGGCATCTTAGTTTATTGGAAATGTCCTCTGAGGCTCTGGTGTAATTATTGACTTCATATTGTTGAATTTTGGATAGAAATTGTGTTAACGCTGGCTCTCTTTTTTTCTTACACAAAGCAATGGCAATGAATATGCCTTTTGTAAAGGCTTTATGGGTATCTCAGCTTTCATTTTCAAAATATGATTAGCAGAAAAGTAATCTGAGACTTCTTTTCTAACTTTATTTAATATGGAAAAGATTTTATGTTAATTTTATGTTTTTTTGTCCCAGGACCCAAGTATTAGATTTGTCTACTATGTTGAGATCTACGTGGGATGTGGGTAGTAAGGGAGTGGACAGATTGGGTAATTATATCAATATCCACTTTAGAAGCTCTCCATGATAATAGATTACCAAGTAAAAATAAATCTATATGGAAAGTTTAAAAAAATAAACACATAATCTCTAGCATTTCCATTTAGGCATCTCCATGCATCAAACATGGTGTATATATGTATGTATATTTTTTTTTTACAAAAATGTTTTAAAGTCAGAGACATAACTGCTGGAGGAACAAACCCTTCAGCCAAAGGTGGACCTAGAGCAAGAGGGGCCCCAACGTCTTAATCTGTCTTCCTCTGATACAGGGACCTTTAATGATGGCCATACTATGCAGCATAGTGAAGATTATGTTCTTAGAGCAACCTGTCACAATGCAGTTCCTCTTCTACTGCAAGAAGGAAGGAAAAGAGACCGCTGCACTCACATGTATGACCAAGAGGGAGCACGGAAATCGATAGCCAAAGTCCATGTGTAACAAAAGGAAGAAGTCCCGCTACACCAGTTGGTCGGGTGAAAGTAGAAATCCTTTATTGATATTTCAATCCATCATCAGTGTTGCAATAAAAAGCTCACGCGTATCGGAGCATGGAATGGCTCCTTAATCATAGCATACTAACATGAATGTATTCGCAGGCTATATAGTGCATTAGGCCACACCCCTAAAGGTGTGAACCCTGTGCTTAAAGATATACACAACATAATATTTAAAAGGTGATTAATAGCACCATAATGCATATATAAAAAATCCTCATTTTAAAAACAATAGGCACAGCATGACATCACATCTCAAAAACCTACCAAAATCTCTACCCCATATTTAAAATAGACTACAATATCGCACACATGGTGGATAGTATTCATTAGTATTAATCATAGAAAGTGTTTAAATCAAGTCTGGAGTTTAATCCTGTAGGGGATCGTGTCCCCAATTTCCAAATCCAGAAAGCCTCCCGTTTCAGAAGCTTCCCATAGATATCACCTCCCCTCATTGGGTATGAAACCCTTTCTACACCATGGAATCTAAAGCCTGCCATATTGCCCGAATGAACATGAAAAAAGTGCCTAGAGACACTTGACGCATGGGTAATATATTCTGCATTTCTAAGACATCTCCCTGCGCCATGATAGTGCTCAGAAATTCTCTGGCGGAGAGGGCGGGTGGTACATCCCACATATTGAACCGCACACTCCACACAAGTAACCAGATACACGACATTGTGAGTGTGACAATTAATATATTGTCTAATATCATGGCTAGTGTGTCTAGAGAGTGAAACGGCCTCCCGGGTCTGATCATGAACATGGCAGAATCTACATGTACTGTATCCACATCTGTATGAACCCAGATATCTCAACCAAGTGGGTCTGGGTCTGTTGGTGCTCTGAAACAAGCTAGGGGAGAGCTTCGAACCTAAGGTAGGAGCACGTCGTGAAGAGAAGCCACAGCCCTCCGCCAGTACAGCTTGTAATTTAGGATCTGAGTGGAGAACAGGCAAGTATTTTTTAATGATTTTTACAATCTCAGAATATTCTAGACTGTAAGAGGTTACAAAGTTAATACCTTTATTTAGTCGCCTGTTCTCCCTACCAGATCGGGAGGACAGAAGATCGGCCCTTGTCTTGCGTAGAGCCCGACTCCTGGCCTCCAAAATATGATTGTCCCGATATCCCCGAGCTTTAAGCCTGGATCGGACCAGATCTAATTCTTGTTCTATTCTATCTGGATCTGAGCAGTTCCTAGCTGCTCTAATCATTTCTCCATATGGGATGGATCTTAAAGTATGTTTTGGGTGGCAGCTAGTGGCTAAAAGTAAGGAATTGCCCGCACACTCCTTCCTAAAGGTTCTGGTCAGTATTCTCCCTGTTGCGACACAACCAGTCAGATGCAAATCCAGAAAATTAATTTCAGTGGCATGATAGGATATGGTAAAGGATAAATTTAGATCATTATTATTACAATATGTCAAAAATGTCGGGACGTCTCTCTCCGGCCCCCTCCAAACCAGCAGCAGATCATCTATGTATCTAGAATACCAAAATATAGACTCCGAAAAGGGGTTGCACTCTCCAAAGATGCGGAGCTCCTCCCACCATCCCATGTACAAATTTGCCAGGGATGGGGAGAATTTGGCTCCCATAGAAGCTCCGCACCTCTGGAGATAGTACACCCCATCAAACATAAAATAATTTCTGCTGAGCAGATGATCCACTGCTAGAAGGAGGAAGTCACAGACAACAGAAGTGAACAATCCATATTTCCTAATATGAAAATCCAAAGCTCGAAGAGCTAATTTGTGAGGGATCGAAGAATACAGGGAGGCTACATCCATTGTGACCCAAACAGAAGATTGGTCCCAATGGAGAGATTCTAAACTGGATAGCAAATGGGTTGTGTCACGTAAGAATCCAGGTAAGCGGCGCACTAAAGGTTGGAGACACCCATCCACCCACTGTCCCAGGCGCTCCCCCAGAGAACCAATCCCAGCCACAATAGGGCGGCCCCTGGGAGGAACATCCGGCTTATGGACTTTGGGTAAGTGGTGGAAAATGGGCACTATGGGTGCCTCCACCAAGAGATACTCCCGCTCCTTCTGGCTGAAAATACCCAGTGAAACCCCCAAATCAAGTAACTGCTGAAGCTCAGCTTTAAAGATCTGTGTGGGGTCACTGGGTAGGACCTCATAAGTGGTTGTATCCTCCAGCTGCCGCAGCGCCTCTCTTTGGTAGGCAGATGAATCTAGGACCACCACAGCCCCCCCTTTGTCTGCATTGCGAATGACTATCGCTTTATTATTCTGGAGGGACTGTAGTGCTTCCCGTTCCTGCCGTGTCAAGTCGGAAACCGCCTTATTAGCTCTTTTAATTCGCATAAGATCCTTTTCCACCAAATCCTGGAAAGTATCCACAATGGGGGTTCTGGCCTGGATGGGGTAGAAGCGGGAATTGGAGGTGGCCACGGGGCCCAAGGCCGCCCCGGAGGCTGGGCCATCACTCATGCTGGACAACTAATAGTTACTAATAGATCAACTTCAGATCCTCTTTTAGGTGCACAGGCAGCCAATCAGGTTGGTTTAGAACCAGCAGAGTCAGAACCCGATTTTGCATTGGACATTTTAGGTGAACTTTTGATGTACCCCGATAAGATCGACAAATATATGTCTGTTTTTTCTAAGCAGCCAGGAATGTATAACATTGATCCTGCTATAAATCTGCAATCTTCCTTTTCAGGTCTAGAGGGTCTATTAGACAAAGAAACTCGATTGTGGTGGGACATTACTACTTTGAAACATTATGTGGCTGAGGGAATGATTCCTAGGGGGTTACGCATTAAGAAAATCCCAACTACCATCTATTCGAACCAGTTTGTGATCGAATGGAACCAGGTATTAACCGATTGTTCCATTCGTCTCATGAAGCTGATTATAGTATATGAGGAACAAAAATTGACAGACATCAAAGTTCAAATCTCAGATACTAGAAGAGAACTGAACAAGTTCTCTTCTTTTGAACATTTTGATGAACTTATGAACAAAATGAAAGAAAATGTCTCCAAACTAGAGAACCTAATTATGAACACTAAACGTACCAAATTCCTCAGAGATTCTGGGGACTATAAAAACAATGTTGTGTATGAATGGGGTAGGTGGGAAACATTGTATAGATCACCCAGATCTATTCTCCGCAGACCTAGACACAAAAAAGTTAGTTTTAGCTCTGCAGACAGCATGGGTTCAGCCTCAGACTCACCAGACAATAGAGAGGAGAGGATACAGTCCGTCTTCTCTGGCACTCCCAAACGGGGGGGGGACCAGCGCGGACCGACTACACAAGAAACCCCTCCGGGTCAACCGACCTATTACCAACGCCCCAAGAAGAACAGGGGGAGGTACAAGAAAGGGAAAGGGGGTGGAAACGGACCAGGAGGGCAGGCCGAAAGAAACGGAAAGTGATCTATCCCCCAGCCATTTCTAATGTAATTAATCTATCTAGTGTTGAACTCTCCCAAGCCCAGATTTCACTCCTCTCTAGGGGTTTATCTTATGCACCTTCATACCACTTTGATATCTTCAACACCATGCTGGATGTGAACAAATTTGTCCGCAATCTGATGGTCAAGAAGTACTTTTTAGGGGGTGATGGCTTGGATGGTGTGGGGGGCGGGTCGGGGGTGTCCCCGGGGCCCCACAGTTCTCCCGCCCCGGAGGCTGGGCAGATCCCTCCATTCCAGGAGGCTTCTCTCATCCTCACGTTGGACCAGTTGTCCAGCATGAGTGATGGCCCAGCCTCCGGGGCGGCCTTGGGCCCCGTGGCCACCTCCAATTCCCGCTTCTACCCCATCCAGGCCAGAACCCCCATTGTGGATACTTTCCAGGATTTGGTGGAAAAGGATCTTATGCGAATTAAAAGAGCTAATAAGGCGGTTTCCGACTTGACACGGCAGGAACGGGAAGCACTACAGTCCCTCCAGAATAATAAAGCGATAGTCATTCGCAATGCAGACAAAGGGGGGGCTGTGGTGGTCCTAGATTCATCTGCCTACCAAAGAGAGGCGCTGCGGCAGCTGGAGGATACAACCACTTATGAGGTCCTACCCAGTGACCCCACACAGATCTTTAAAGCTGAGCTTCAGCAGTTACTTGATTTGGGGGTTTCACTGGGTATTTTCAGCCAGAAGGAGCGGGAGTATCTCTTGGTGGAGGCACCCATAGTGCCCATTTTCCACCACTTACCCAAAGTCCATAAGCCGGATGTTCCTCCCAGGGGCCGCCCTATTGTGGCTGGGATTGGTTCTCTGGGGGAGCGCCTGGGACAGTGGGTGGATGGGTGTCTCCAACCTTTAGTGCGCCGCTTACCTGGATTCTTACGTGACACAACCCATTTGCTATCCAGTTTAGAATCTTTCCATTGGGACCAATCTTCTGTTTGGGTCACAATGGATGTAGCCTCCCTGTATTCTTCGATCCCTCACAAATTAGCTCTTCGAGCTTTGGATTTTCATATTAGGAAATATGGATTGTTCACTTCTGTTGTCTGTGACTTCCTCCTTCTAGCAGTGGATCATCTGCTCAGCAGAAATTATTTTATGTTTGATGGGGTGTACTTGTAATGATCGCTGCTGCAGCAGCTATTACTGGAAGTATTAGTGCTGCAGCTCAGGCAGTTCTGATCTATTTCCATGCAAGTTGCATAGCTTTGTCTGTCTTTCCCTGCTGTCAGCTTGTGACTGATTATCATTCACCTGTGTGGGAATCTGCATGTCTGCTCCCATTGGATGACCTCAGTATAAAGATCTGCTTCCTGCAGGGTTTCCTTGGGTTTTCATAGCTTCAGCTTAAGCCAGTCTTGCTGTCGCTTTAGCCCCCGATCGTGTTTCTTGTTAAAGATACTTTGCTGGTCTTTGCATCATATATTGGTTCATTGCCAATATATATGCATACCAGCACGTTTATTATTTTCCTTGTATTTGTGATACGTTAATACATCAGTGTCGCTGATGTATACGTACACGAACTGTTTATATCCTGTGTGCAGTTAGTCAGCTTTCCAGCACGTTTTGGTAGGTTGCGCGTACCGTGACCACCCGTGCTGAGGTAGTTACCCTGCTCCTGGTTCTGTTTGTGGATTGCGTTCATCTCTGCGAAGAGATAGCGAATCCTTCTGAATCCTGTTCTGTTACTGTTTGTGGATTGCGTTCATCTCTGCGAAGAGATAACGAATCCTTCTGAATCCTGTTCTGTTACCGTTTGTGGATTGCGTTCATCTCTGCGAAGAGATAGCGAATCCTTCTGAGTCCTGTCCCCTGTATTACTCCAGTCTTAGTCAGCGTTCCTGCTTATGTCATATATCGGTTCATTGCCGATATATACATATGTTAGTCAGAAGTTACAAATAGTTTCATTGATAGCTGTAATTGTAATATGCTAGGAAAACATACTTATTGTATATTTATCTGTGTTACGTTCATCTATCTTAATCCTGCTATTTTCTGACTGTCCTGTCCTGTCTTTGTGAGGCACGCCATCGCCGCAACGCATTGGCTGCCTCATTCCAGTCTGTCTGGTTTTGGACGCTTGCTGTCGCTAAGTAGCCGCTAGCTAGCAAGCGTTCATTCTGTCTACCTGTCCTGATATCCTCAGTTCTGGTTTATGCGCTCAGCGCTACTTTGCGCTGAGACGTTATAACGAAAGCATTGTTTGTGGCTGTCAGATCTGCACCGGCTCTGTGCGCCACAATCTCCTATTGGAGTCAGTCCTCCCCTCCACTATACTAGGGATAGCCTGTTTCCTGGTGCTAGTGTGTGTACCTCCTCCACGCCAGCTCATGCGTTGCATGCTGACTGTGGAGAATACACCACCAAGCCTCACAGTACTATCTCCAGAGGTGCGGAGCTTCTATGGGAGCCAAATTCTCCCCATCCCTGGCAAATTTGTACATGGGATGGTGGGAGGAGCTCCGCATCTTTGGAGAGTGCAACCCCTTTTCGGAGTCTATATTTTGGTATTCTAGATACATAGATGATCTGCTGCTGGTTTGGAGGGGGCCGGAGAGAGACGTCCCGACATTTTTGACATATTGTAATAATAATGATCTAAATTTATCCTTTACCATATCCTATCATGCCACTGAAATGAATTTTCTGGATTTGCATCTGACTGGTTGTGTCGCAACAGGGAGAATACTGACCAGAACCTTTAGGAAGGAGTGTGTGGGCAATTCCTTACTTTTAGCCACTAGCTGCCACCCAAAACATACTTTAAGATCCATCCCATATGGAGAAATGATTAGAGCAGCTAGGAACTGCTCAGATCCAGATAGAAAAGAACAAGAATTAGATCTGGTCCGATCCAGGCTTAAAGCTCGGGGATATCGGGACAATCATATTTTGGAGGCCAGGAGTCGGGCTCTACGCAAGACAAGGGCCGATCTTCTGTCCTCCCGATCTGGTAGGGAGAACAGGCGACTAAATAAAGGTATTAACTTTGTAACCTCTTACAGTCTAGAATATTCTGAGATTGTAAAAATCATTAAAAAATACTTGCCTGTTCTCCACTCAGATCCTAAATTACAAGCTGTACTGGCGGAGGGCTGTGGCTTCTCTTCACGACGTGCTCCTACCTTAGGTTCGAAGCTCTCCCCTAGCTTGTTTCAGAGCACCAACAGACCCAGACCCACTTGGTTGAGATATCTGGGTTCATACAGATGTGGATACAGTACATGTAGATTCTGCCATGTTCATGATCAGACCCGGGAGGCCGTTTCACTCTCTAGACACACTAGCCATGATATTAGACAATATATTAATTGTCACACTCACAATGTCGTGTATCTGGTTACTTGTGTGGAGTGTGCGGTTCAATATGTGGGATGTACCACCCGCCCTCTCCGCCAGAGAATTTCTGAGCACTATCATGGCGCAGGGAGATGTCTTAGAAATGCAGAATATATTACCCATGCGTCAAGTGTCTCTAGGCACTTTTTTCATGTTCATTCGGGCAATATGGCAGGCTTTAGATTCCATGGTGTAGAAAGGGTTTCATACCCAATGAGGGGAGGTGATATCTATGGGAAGCTTCTGAAACGGGAGGCTTTCTGGATTTGGAAATTGGGGACACGATCCCCTACAGGATTAAACTCCAGACTTGATTTAAACACTTTCTATGATTAATACTAATGAATACTATCCACCATGTGTGCGATATTGTAGTCTATTTTAAATATGGGGTAGAGATTTTGGTAGGTTTTTGAGATGTGATGTCATGCTGTGCCTATTGTTTTTAAAATGAGGATTTTTTATATATGCATTATGGTGCTATTAATCACCTTTTAAATATTATGTTGTGTATATCTTTAAGCACAGGGTTCACACCTTTAGGGGTGTGGCCTAATGCACTATATAGCCTGCGAATACATTCATGTTAGTATGCTATGATTAAGGAGCCATTCCATGCTCCGATACGCGTGAGCTTTTTATTGCAACACTGATGATGGATTGAAATATCAATAAAGGATTTCTACTTTCACCCGACCAACTGGTGTAGCGGGACTTCTTCCTTTTGTTACACATGGCCTCTTCTACTGCCTTGCTTGCTCTTGCACAAACTGTCTTCTCCTGCAACATTCTCCTGTTGGAACTCTTTTGACAACATCCTCCGGCCTCTCTTAGAAGAACATGTAAGATGGGAGTCACATTAACATTTTGCTGGGAGGTCCCATGATTTTATCTATGTCTCATTTTGGAGCTCAGAGGATTTATTATTTTTGCTTTAGGTGTGTCTGGTTTACAATCGATTAAGGCATTGAAATTACCTATTGGTCATGCTGCAGCTTTCTTGAGAAGGAAACATCTGAAAAAAAAATCTGGAGTGCCAATTAAGACTGATGTTCTTTAGGTGTGTATACAATGGCTATTGTTATTGGAGTATTGTTGTCTTGCCAGTCATATTCCCCTAATGATTATTGTGATCGGGTCAATACAATTAAAGCAGAATATAACCCAGCATTTCATCTTTGCTCTAAAACATTATTTACAGCATATTATACGCAACCAGCATTTTTTTTTACTAGACCAGCATTCAGAGGGTTACATACAGAGCTTGAAAGTTCAGTGCAGTGAAATGTGGACGCATCCGAAGTTGTAGATTATGTTATCTTGTGTTTACTTAAATGTATCAAGTGAGGAATGTGACACATTCTCTGACTGTGGAGAAGCAGCTCCACACAAACAGAAAGAGATAGAGAGTCAAAGCATGTCTGCCTTCAATACATAATAAATAAAAACAGTTATTAATAAAATGCAAAGTCAGCTCACAAAGCAAAAAACTGTACGTTTGGGAACCTATAATTTCGAAATGAATAATAATACTTATGCACAAATGCAAATATGATAACCATATGGCATATAAAAAGTAGGAAAACATGTTTTTATTTCATATTATGGTAGGGTTTTAAACCGCTTTAAACAAAATTTTGAGTAATTCTTCTCAATTATGGCCAGATGTAATTACGATTTGGACATTCAATTAATTTTGCGTAATCCATTTGTAGTTTTGTGTAATTACTCTATATTTGGCATACTTTTGTGCTGAATTTTGTGGTTAATAGCAAAGCGTAATTTTTTTCATAATTTCATGCTGACCAGTTAATAGCAAAGCTCCTATATATGCTATTATAACAAACATTTCTACGTATGTTAAGGGAAATAGTAGAAACAAGTCAAAAAGGCCTTGTAGTTTTTGAGAAAATCGATTTTAAAAAAGCAAAGGAAAAATTACAGTTTAAAAAACATTTTTCCGTTGCTTTTTTAAGGTCTCTTTGAAAAAATGTTTGCTTTGTTCCCACTATTTCCTTTAAAGCGTGATATAACCCTGCATTTCAACATTGCTCTAAAACATTATTTACAGTATATTATATGCAACCAGCATTGGAAGGGTTACACACAGAGCTTTAAAGTTCCTGGAGAGAAATGCAGATGCATCCGAAGCTTACATAGATACATTTGGTTTACTTAAGCACTTGCCGACCGCCCACTGTAGATTGGCGGCGTCAAAGTGGCAGCCCCAGGACCACGTAACGCAGATTGGCATCGGGTCCTGGGTCTCTTCCGGGCCGGGGACCCCCCAAACCACTGTTTGTACCCAATCACTCCCCTAATCACCCATCAATCACTCCCTGTCACTATCTGTCAACGCTATTTTTAATTTATTCCCTAAACTGCCCCCTGGGGACTCCTGATCACCCCCCACCCCTCAGATTCTCCCCAGACCCCCCCCCCCCTGTGTACTGTATGCATCTATTCCCCCTGTAATAACCCACTGATCACCTGTCAATCACCCATCAATCACCCCCTGTCACTGCCACCCATCAATCAGCCCCTAACCTGCCCCTTGCGGGCAATCTGATCACCCACCCACACCATCAGATTGCCTGCAAACCCGCCATCAGATCACCTCCCAAGTGCATTGTTTACATCTGTTCTCTCCTCTAAACACCCACTAATTACCCATGAATCACCCATCAATCACCCCCTATCACCACCTGTCACTGTTACCCATCAGATTAGACCCTAATCTGCCCCTTGCGGGCACCCAATCAACCACTCACACGCTCAGATTGCCCTCAGACCCCCCCCTTATCATCAATTTGCCAGTGCATTATTTACATCTGTTCTTCCCTGTAATAACCCACTGATCACCTGTCAATCACCCATCAATCACCCCCTGTCACTGCCACCCATCAATCAGCCCCTAAACTGCCCCTTGCGGGCAATCTGATCACCCACCCACACCATCAGATCGCCCACAAACCTGCCATCAGATCACCTCCCAAGTGCATTGTTTACATCTGTTTTCTCCTCTAAACACCCACTAATTACCCATCAATCACCCCTTGTTACCACAATTGTGTGTAAAAATAAATAGACAATTGTGTGTAAAAAAAATCAAAAAATTGTCATTTACAGTGATATTTCTCCCACCCAGCATGGGTATATGTAAAAATACACCACAAAACACATTATACTACTGGCACTTTTTGCACCCTAACTGCACTAAGGGTCCCAAAGTCTAATGAGTACCTTAAAGAATTTCACAGGTCATTTTGAGAAATTTGGTTTCAAGACTACTCCTCACGGTTTAGGGCCCCTAAAATGCCAGGGCAGTATAGGAACCCCACAAGTGACCCCATTTTAGAAAGAAGACACCCCAAGGTTTTCCGTTAGGGGTATGGTGAGTTCATAGAAGATTTTATTTTTTGTCACAAGTTAGCAGAAATGGAAACTTTTTTTTGTCTCAAAGTGTCATTTTCCGCTAACTTGTGACAAAAAATAAAATCTTCTATGAACTCACCATGCCTCTCAGTGAATACTTTGGGATGTCTTCTTTCCAAAATGGGGTCATTTGGGAGGGGGGGGGGGGGTATTTATACTATCCTGGAATTTTAGCACCTCATGAAACATGACAGGTGGTCAGAAATGTCGGAGATGCTTCAAAATGGGAAAATTCACTTTTTGCACCATAGTTTGTAAATGCTATAACTTTTACCCAAACCAATAAATATACACTGAATGTTTTTTTTTTAATCAAAGACATGTAGCACAATAAATTTGGACAAAAATGTATACAGAAATTTTACTTTGACAAATTTTATCACAGAAAGTTAAAAAAAATCAATTTTGTTTTACAAAATTCATGTCTTTTTTGATGAATATAATAAAAACTAAAAATCGCAGCAGCAATCAAATAGCACCAAAAGAAAGCTGTATTAGTGACAAGAAAAGGAGGTAAAATTCATTTAGGTGGTAGGTTGTATGACCGAGCAATAAACCGTTAAAGCTGCAGTGGTCTGAATGGAAAAAAAAGGCTCTGGTCCTTAAGGGGTTTTATGACTGCAGTCCTTAAGTAGTTACATTTATCTAAGTGTGGAATGTGACTCACTCTCTCTGACTGTGCAGGAGCTGGAGGACAGCCAAAGAGTGTGTAACATTCCTCACTTGTTACATTCTATTTAGTTAAATGTATTTATCTGAACTTCGGATGCGTCTGCATATCTCTCCACAGAACTTTAAACCTCTGTGTGTAACCCTTCCAATGCTGGTCTAGTAAAACAAAAATGCTGGTTGCATATAATATGCTGTAAATAATGTTTTAGAGCAAAGTTGAAATGCAGGGTTATATTCCGCTTTAAAATACGTAGCAATTTTGGTGAAAATAGCATGTATGGGGGCTTTGCTTTTAACTGGTCAGCACAAAATTACGCAGAAATTATGCAAAATTACGGTTGCTGATTCCATTTACATATGAAATTAATTACGATGTTTCCAGAAACTTTGCATTACGATTTCATATCATAATTACAAATTAGGGGGCGAAATTATGATATTGCAAAATTTGTTGTCATGAGTAATCTTCCTTGAGGACTAAACTTACTTTGTGTAATGGAAATAAGTATTCTTTGTTATAATGCCAGGTACACAATTTTCCCTCAGATCAATAGGTTGAATCAATCATTTCTGACATATCCGATCTGCTCTCATTCAAGAATGGAATCGATTTTGTGCAATACTGATCTGAAATCATAATGGTCTGCCATAATCATTTAGTCTACCTCATGTGTCAGGTTTTCTGAGATGTTTTGGGGTTTTGGGATTGCATTCTATCAATCATAAACTCTGCATTGAGGCAATATAGAATCGTGAAAAGCTTTTGTAAAAGCTAAGTTAGTTGTGTGTTAATAGTCGGTCTATCTGGTGAGCGGCCTTCAGATGATAAACTCCAGTACCAGAAGATAAAGAAAGCAAACAGAAGAACCAGAAGTGTCGATATTGTGTAGTACTATAAAACACTGGGATAATAAGCAAGCAGAGTGCTACTTACAAATAGTGATCAACACAAATTTTGCAAAGTTGTAATTTCGCATCGTAATTTGCAATTTCGATGCTAAATTGTAATGAAACATTTCTGAAAAATTAGTAATAATGTTTGCATGTAAACGTAATTTCGCAAAATTTTGCGTAATATTGTGCCCACTTTGGCAGTTGATAGCAAAGCCCCTATATATGCTATCAACACCAAAATTGATACGTATATTAAGGGGAATACTAGGAACAAGTCAAATCATTTTTTCAAAAAGACCTTGTAGTTTTTGAAAAAACGATTTTAAAAATGCAAAGGAAACATGGTTTTTAAACTGTCATTTTTCTCTGTTTAAATACCATTTTTTAAATTGATTTCCTCAAAAGCAACAAGTTGGTTTTTTTTTGAAAAATGTTGGTGTCAATAGCATGTATGGGGGCTTTGCTATTCACTGCTAAAGTAGACACGAAATTATGCAAAAATTATGTGAAAATGTTCGCAAATTATATGAATGTGTATATGAAATCACTTGAATTTACAAATCGTAATTACATACGGGCATAATTGCGAAAATGTACACAAAATTCCTCGTAATTAGCTGATTACGACCATCACTGCTTACAAAGGTAGAAAGAATATGGAGAATTCCATCTCCACGCGTATAGGACTATGTTCTTCTGTAGTCAGTTGCTCTCCAAAAATACTAATATTAGCACCTGGAAATACTCCTAGCTATCTAGTACTAGACTAGATGGGAGGCACCCCAAGGAGTAAGTAGCTCTCATATGCTATTGAGAATAAATAAATGGACTTACCTCAGATGAGGAGTGGCTTAATAAAAAGTATTCTATTGGACACAAATGGCGACAAGTTTCATGGGTCTTACCCACTTCTTCAGGTCAATAAAACAGTTTCTTTTAGTATCAACACCATGGACATGGAGTTCCTCTTTCACTGTGTGTTAGTAAAGGACACACTTTAAGAGACAAAAAACAGAAGACCGAGAGCCCAAATGGTGTGGTATTTCAAAGAAAGAGAGACAAAATAAATTAAAATAGATTTATACTCACAAACACGGGTTGCCCCTAGGCAACCACTCCATATGCGGGTGGGGAGAATTAGAACCTGACCCCACTCAGGTATAAGATGTCGCTCTCTGTAGAAGAATTTAGGAAAAATCCTTGCCACCAGCGGTGGACTCCATTTTGATTAGGATACGGACCAGAGGCGCCAAAAAGGGTAAAAACAGTACTAAGTTTAAAAACTTGGGGGGAGACGTACTCACCACCCTATCAACAGACCAAAAGCCAATAGAAACCACAATCGTTGATCAAAATTCAACAATTTATTAGTACTCCCAGGTGCTACGCGTTTCACGGGATTATCCCGCTTCCTCAGGCAATCAAACAGGAGTACAAGCAGTTGGGGGTCTGGACCGCACTAGAGCGCCTCAGTACTATTGTGGTTTGATCGATCTTCTTGATTGGTTAACTTTTCTCTTACCCCCTTCACTTGATCAGTTAGCTAATTAACCATTTCAGCCTGCAGGTATGCATCAGAGCAATTTTCACCTCCCGTTTATTCACCAATAACTTTATCACTAATAAATTGAT
Organism: Hyperolius riggenbachi; assembly: GCF_040937935.1. Classification (NCBI taxonomy): domain Eukaryota; kingdom Metazoa; phylum Chordata; class Amphibia; order Anura; family Hyperoliidae; genus Hyperolius; species Hyperolius riggenbachi. The sequence continues at coordinate 79,466,368 of NC_090656.1, read as the reverse complement.
CTATATCTTGTTTTTTCCTCCACTAATTAGACTTTCTTTGGGTGGTACATTTTGCTAAGAAATGCATTTTCACAGGAATATTAAGAAAACATGGAAAAAAATCATTATTTCTCAGTTTTCGGCCATTATAGTTTTAAAATAATACATGCTACCATAGTTAAAACCTATGTATTTTATATGCCCATTTGTCCCAGTTATTACACCATTTAAATTATGTCCCTATCACAATGTATGGCGCCAATATTTTATTTGGAAATAAAGGTGCATTTTTTCAGTTTTGCATCAATCACTATTTACAAGCTTATTGTAACGATCGGTGTCAGCACACAGAGAGAATCTGATTATTGGTGATCTGCAGTATCACCAAGAATACAGATTATACCTTAATATTGATGATCTGCAGAATCACAGATAATCTAAGTATAACTAACCTCTGGACACCTTTATAATGTGAGTGTTTGGTGCAACAGTAATGACTTTGAGTAAGACCACCCGAGGAGCAGGTGGTCTCTGGCAGTTTGGGCGATACCGCCTTTTGGGAAGGTAGGAAGAACCTGTGGGTGAGTGACACCTGAAAGGTGGATGTCACTAGCAGGTCTGGAGACTATCTCTAAGGAGAGAGATAGCTCTCTAGGTCGGGCAAGCCAGGTCGGCAACACACAGACAGACTAGGTACATAGACAGAAGGCTGATTCGGTATCCAAGGCAGGTAGGGTATGGCAACAGATAATCAGATATGCATAGGTACTGAATCAGAAAGCAGAGGGATAGTCAGGAATGCAATAGGTCATAACAGATATCAACAATGCCTAACCTTGGGTGTGAGGTCCGTGGTCTCTACACCCCGGAACTAGTCTGGAGTATAATATGATGGTACAGAGTATTCCTAGACTTGGGTGTGAGGTCCGTGGTCTCTACTAGAGTTGGGCCGAACGGTTCGCCTGCGAACGGTTCCATGCGAACTTCAGTGGTTCGCGTTCGCGTCCCGCAGGCGAACCTTTGCGGAAGTTCGGTTCGCCCCATAATGCACATGGAGGGTCAACTTTGACCCTCTACATCACAGTCAGCAGGCCCAGTGTAGCCAATTAGGCTACACTAGCCCCTGGAGCCCCACCCCCCCCTTATATAAGGCAGGCAGCGGCGGCCATTACGGTCACTCGTGTGCTGCCTGCGTTAGTGAGAGTAGGGCGAGCTGCAGCAGACTGTCTCTCAGGGAAAGATTAGTTAGGCTTAACTTGTTCCTGTCTGGCTGCATACCTGTTCTGTGAACCCACCACTGCATACCTGTGCTGTGAACCCACCACTGCATACCTGTGCTGTGAACCCACCACTGCATACCTGTGCTGTGAACCCACCACTGCATACCTGTGCTGTGAACCCACCACTGCATACCTGTTCAGTGAACCCACCACTGCATACCTGTGCTGTGAACCCACCACTGCATACCTGTTCATTGAACCCACCACTGCATACCTGTGCTGTTAACCCACCACTGCATACCTGTTCTGTGAACCCACCACTGCATACCTGTGCTGTGAACCCACCACTGCATACCTGTTCAGTGAACCTGCCACTACATACCTGTTCTGTTCAGTGGACCTGCCACTGTATACCTGTTCATTGAACCCACCACTGCATACCTGTGCTGTGAACCCACCACTGCATACCTGTTCTGTGAACCCACCACTGCATACCTGTGCTGTGAACCCACCACTGCATACCTGTTCAGTGAACCTGCCACTGCATACCTGTTCTGTTCAGTGGACCCGCCACTGTATACCTGTTCATTGAACCCACCACTACATACCTGTGCTGTGAACCCACCACTGCATACCTGTTCTGTGAACCCACCACTGCATACCTGTTCAGTGAACCCGCCACTGCATACCTGTTCTGTTCAGTGGACCCGCCACTGTATACCTGTTCAGTGAACCCGCCACTTCATACCTGTTCTGTTCAGTGGACCCGCCACTGTATACCTGTTCAGTGAACCCGCCACTGCATACCTGTTGTGTTCAGTGAACCTGCCACTGCATACCTGTTCTGTGAACCCACCACTGTATACCTGTTCTTTTTAGTGAACCCGCCACTGTATACCTGTTCTGTTTAGTGAACCCGCCACTGCATACCTGTTCTGTTCAGTGGACCCGCCACTGTATACCTGTTCAGTGAACCCGCCACTGCATACCTGTTGTGTTCAGTGAACCTGCCACTGCATACCTGTTCTGTGAACCCGCCACTGTATACCTGTTCTGTTTAGTGAACCCGCCACTGCATACCTGTTCTGTTCAGTGGACCCGCCACTGTATACCTGTTCAGTGAACCCGCCACTGCATACCTGTTGTGTTCAGTGAACCTGCCACTGCATACCTGTTCTGTGAACCCGCCACTGTATACCTGTTCTGTTTAGTAAACCCGCCACTGTATACCTGTTTTGTTTAGTGAACCCGCCACTGCATACCTGTTCTGTTCAGTGGACCCGCCACTGTATACCTGTTCAGTGAACCCAACACTGCATACCTGTTCTGTTCAGTGGACCCGCCACTGTATACCTGTTCAGTGAACCCGCAACTGCATACCTGTTGTGTTCAGTGAACCTGCCACTGCATACCTGTTCTGTGAACCCGCCACTGTATACCTGTTCTGTTTAGTGAACCCGCCACTGTATACCTGTTCTGTTTAGTGAACCCGCCACTGCATACCTGTTCTGTTCAGTAAACCCGCCACTGCATACCTGTTGTGTTCAGTGAACCTGCCTGTTGAGGGACCCCCGTATAAAAAACCTCAAGGGGAATGACCTGTACTGGGTGGCCACACTACTAGACCCTCGGTACAGGCACAAAGTGGCGGACCTGTTACCAACTCACCGGAAGGTGGAAAGGATGCAGCACATGCAGAACCAGCTGTCAACTATGCTTTACAATGCCTTTAAGGGTGATGTGACGGCACAACGCCAGCAAGGTACCACTGCCACTAATCCTCCTCCCGTGTCCACGCAGTCAAAGACAGGACGCTCCAGCGATCTCATGGTGATGTCGGACATGCGGACGTTCTTTAGTCCAACGCCTCGCCGTAGCCCTTCCGGATCCACCCTCCACCAACGCCTGGAACGGCAGGTAGCCGACTACCTGGCCTTAAGTGTGGATGTAGACACTGCTGTGAACAGCGATGAGGAACCCTTGAACTACTGGGTGCGCAGGCTTGACCTGTGGCCAGAGCTGTCCCAATTTGCCATCCAACTTCTCTCCTGCCCTGCCGCAAGCGTCCTGTCAGAAAGGACCTTCAGCGCAGCTGGAGGCATTGTCACAGAGAAGAGAAGTCGCCTAAGTCACAAAAGTGTTAAGTACCTCACCTTTATCAAAATGAATGAGGCATGGATCCCGGAGGGCTGCTGCCCGCCCCAAGACTAAGTCAGTCCCCGCACACACAGCATCTCTGCCTGCACGCCGTGTGACTGGCTGCCTGGCCTGCCCCAAGAAGACTAAGTCGCTTCCAGTCCCTCCACACAGCATGTCTGCCTGCAGGCCGCTTGACTACCTTCTCCGCCACCACCAACAGGGTCCGGGACTCCAGGCGGATTGCTGAATTTTTTAGGCCGCTGCTAGCAGCGGCCGCTGTAATAATTTTTCTGGTGCGTGTACATGACTGCCTAATTTTTCTGGCTGCACTGCGGGCAGCTGCAACAACAAAAGAAAAGGCATGTACATGCGCCCATTCCCCTTCGTGATCATTACCTTGCCGTGGTGAAGGGGCTTGCGTATCACAATGAAGCAATGACCGGCGCCTAGATGAGTGTCTCGGGGGGCACACCCACGATAATAAGGTCGTTGCCTCATTGTGGTCAGACCAAATTTGATCAGCTGGACAGTCACTGTTCTGTCATTCAGCTACATCAGCCAGGCGACCATATGGGCTGTAAAGCCACCAAAACCTGCACTCTCGCCATGGTGCGCACCAGTCCAGCACGGCCGTCACTACACAAACAGCTGTTTGCGGTGCGTTACACGGTGAGTTTGGTGTGTCAGTGTGAAGCAGTACCTTAATTACACTACCTGATTGATGTATACACATGCAAGATGTTTGAAAGCACTTTAGGCCTGTCATTTAGCATTCAATGTGATTTCTGCCCTTAAAACGCTGCTTTGCGTCAAATCCAGATTTTTCCCCGGGACTTTTGGCATGTATCCCACTCCGCCATGCCCCCCTCCAGGTGTTAGACCCCTTGAAACATGTTTTCCATCACTTTTGTGGCCAGCATAATTATTTTTTTTTTCAAAGTTCGCATCCCCATTAAAGTCTATTGCGGTTCGCGAACTTTAACGCGAACCGAACCTTCCGCGGAAGTTCGCGAACCAGGTTCGCGAACCTAAAATCGGAGGTTCGGCCCAACTCTAGTCTCGACACCCTGGAACTAGTCTGGAGTATAACACAATAATACACAGAAGTAATCTGGCTCAGTGTGAATTCCCGGGTCCTCCTGGTTCTAACACACTGTAGGATCTGACTAAGGTCTAAATGCTTCCACGTAGTGTTCGCAATAGCAGACAACTTGAGACTGACCAGCAGTGACTATATATAGCGCGGCGCTCTCCGGCGCCACCCATCAGCGATCAACCAATAGCCACTTGCTTTGAGGTCAGCTGACCAAGCTGATCCCTCCTTGTTTGTCATAAAGGTTCTGCCTCTCAGTGCATGCGCGCGTATTCCTCAGCCTGTGTGAACTAACAGGCCCAGCCACACCAGACGCACGCTGCGGCGTGCAAACCGCCGCGCTGGACGCGGAATCAGCCGCCTTGCCGCCAGTACACGCTTTTCCGCATTTTATCACACTTATAATTTTAAAAAATGTTCGTAATATACCCACTTCACATACATAGTAAAAAAGTTCAGACACTTAGGTAACTATTTATGTTTTTTTTTTGTTTTTTAATTTAAATAAAATAATGTGTGTTTATTTCATGAAAAAATGTATGTAGATGTAATTTTATTATTTGGTCACAGTTCAATGATTGCGAGCATTCTTGCTTCCGGGAAGCATAAAGAGGACAGGAAACTTTTTTTTTTTATCAGAAAGATGCCGGCTTCTGATAAGAAGCCGTTGGTCTTTCTACCAGGGGCTTACAGTCACTTACAGTAAGTAGTAGAAATCTGACAGAACTGAAAGGTTTTGGACTAGCCCATCTCCTCCTGCGGATTGTCAGGGTTTTCTTTATTTTCAAAAGCACTTGGACAGAGCAACTGCCATTTGCTAAATGCCAAAAAAGCGTGCAGCGAGCATGCAGGCTGGCCAGCATATTTTTTTTATAAATATTTTTTCAAGGAGTGTCGTTATAAATAACGAATAAATAGGAATAAAGGCCATGCTGAGAATCCCCCATGAAGAGATGGGCTAGCCCAAAACCTGTAGCTAATGTCAGATTTCTTCTACCTACTGTTTGACAGCAACGTAGGAGAAAAGTAATTTATGGCTCATTTTACAGAAATGTACTTCTTATTTGTATGTGTTTACATGTATTTTAAAATCTAGGATTTTTACGACAGTGGTCCTTTAAGAGCATGTACTAGTTCACGTGTGTTATTATTATTATTATTATTATTATTTATTGTATTTATAAAGTGCAGGTGCAAATTCAGCCATTTTCCTTTCTTTCCATGCGGTCTGTTTCATATTTTTTAGACATGTTCTGCTTCATGCTGCCTGCATCCTGTGAGGAGAGGAGTCCGGATCATGAGAAAATACTTCTCCTTGCATGTAGACAGGGGCATAATAAGCAGCCCTCAAAAATAATTTCCATGAGGTAACTTAAAGAGAAACTATATGGAAAAAAAAAACATCCTGGGGGATACTTACCTCGGGAAGAGGAAGCCTCTGGATCTTAATGAGGTTTCCTCCATTCTCCTCCATCCCGGTGATCCAGCACTAGAAGCCCCCAAAGCCGACAAGGATGTCAGCTGTGGTGCAGGCACAATAACGGCTGTAATATTTACCTTCCCTAGCTCCAACGCAGGCACAGTAGTGCCTTTCCTATCGGGTTGAGGCAGAAATAGGCTTGAGTAGAGCGAATCTGAAACTGTGCCTGAACTGGATGGCGGTATGTTAACATTTACCTCCCCAGAGTTCGGGGGCTTCCAGCACTGGACCGCCAGGACAGAGGACTGGGAAGCCTCAGTATGATCCCGAGGTAGGTATCCCCCGGGAGGGTGTTTCTTACAGATTTTCTGGTGCTGGGGAGCTAAGAGAAGGAGAGTCATCATGTTTACCCTGAGATGGGAGACATTTTGCCTTGTTGTTCCTTCTTTACCCACCACCAGGAAGAAGTTTGTAGGCTTTTTTGGGCCTCTTTGTGGATGTTTTATTCAAGCCATTCCATTTGCCAGTCTATGGTGGGTGATAGACAAGCCAGGTGATAGACAAGCCGGATAGACTGAGTGTAGCAAAGTATGCCAACCTATTTTAGTTTCAAACAAGCACTGTAAAAATGACAGCTGGAAGCAGGACAAATATTTCAGAAGAACTAATAATACATTGGCTGTGTATGGAGGAATTTAGATGCAGACTCATACTTCCCGAGACAATGTACACAGGTCAGAGATTTTAAACCGCATTCGCAAGACCTGGTTACAAAACATGAAGAAAAAACAGCTGACAATGGCAGATCCTTAATGTAGGCATACATTATAACATTAGTGGTAGATCAGGTAAAACAAACATTATCTACCTAATATTGATCAGATATGTCCTTCAAACTTGTTCAAATCCACTAATCAATGTTCCAAATCAAAGGAGAAGGTGAGCACTCTGTATTTTATTAGGTACAAACACACAATATAATTGTGCTTACTTAATAAGAAAATAAACTCACATCTCATGGACAAATGCCCATTAAGTCCTTAGGATGTAGCCTTTCCAACCACTTTGGTCGGCCCTACACTTACTTTTTAAAATTAACTCCTTCCCTCCCACACTCTCCCATAGTACCAAAATAAATATTTTGCATTAAAAAAGACAAAAAAACCCCCATAAATATTTACCTTAGGTACTGAATATTTTTTTTTAATATCTATGCTAAGAGGGTATATTACTGTTAATTTTTTAATTATGGGATAGTAAATAGAGATGGAAGCAAAAATGAAAAAAATGCACCTTTATTTCAAATAAAATATTGGCGCCATACATTGTGATAGGAACACAATTTAAATGGTGTAATAACTGGAACAAATATACAAATGGCCAAATAAAATACATGGGTTTTAACTACGGTAGCATGTATTATTTTAAAACTATAGTGGCCGAACACTGAGAAATAATGAATTTTTTAAAATTTTCTCTTAATATTCCCATTACAATGCATTTAGAATAAAATCATTTTTAGCGAAATGTACCAACCAAAGAAAGCCTAATTGGTAGCAGAAAAAACAAGATATAGATAATTTTGTTGTGATAAGTAGTGATAAAGTTATTGGTGAATGAATTGGAGGAGCGCTGAAATGATGCATAGATGAAAAAACACTGGAGGCTGAAGTGATTAACCACTTTAGCCTTCAGTCGTTTTCACTTTATGCATCTGAGCAATGTTCACCTCCCATTCATTAGCCTATAACTTTATCACTACTTATCACAATGAACTGATCTATATCTTGTTTTTTCCGCTACCAATTAGGCTTTCTTTGGGGGGTACATTTTGCTAAAAGCCACTTTACTGTAAATGCATTTTAACAGGAAGAATAAGAAAAAAAACGGAAAAAAATCATTATTTCTCAGTTTTTAGCCATTATAGTTTTAAAATAATACATGCGTCCATAATTAAAACTCACGTATTGTATTTGCCCATATGTCCTGGTTATTACACCGTTAAAATTATGTCCCTATCGCAATGTATGGCGACAATATTTTATTTGGAATTAAAGGTGCATTTTTTCCGTTTTGCATCTATCACTATTTACAAGTTTAAAATAAAAAAATATATAAATATTTTTTCTTTACATTGATATTTAAAAAGTTTAGACCCTTAGGTAAATATTTACATGGTTTTTTATTATTGTAATGTTTTTTTTTTTATATTAAACATTTTATTTGGGTATTTTTTGGGAGGGGGGGATGTAAACAGTACTTTTATAATGTAAATGTGTGTTAAGTTTTATTTTTTTTACTTTTAGTTGTAGTTTTACTTTTTGGCCACAAGATGGCGGCCATGAGTTTGTTTACATGACGTCACTCTAAGCGTAACATACGCTTAGAGGGACGCATGGGGGACGCAACAGCCAGAAAAAGCGGAGCTGATGCTTTTTCTGCGGGGGAGAGGAATCAGTGATCGGGCACCATAGCCCGATTCACTGATTCGTGGGCTAACGATCCGCGGCCGGGAGCACGCGTGCACGTGCGCGATCGGCCGCAAAAGTGCGAAGACGCGCACATGGCCTCCTGGGCGTAGCTAGTACGTCCAGGAGGCCAAAGTAGTTAAGATCTCTGATGACTTCCGCGTAAAGTACCGCAAGTGTTTGACTTCCCATTCACGCCTGTCATGTGCCGTCACTTGTGTCCACGGGTAGGGAGATGAGTTGTGGAACCCCATTTATCGGAGTATGTCACTGTAAAGGTTCCCCAATTCATCTTCAGGTGAATATTCAGCTTCAGAGCATGTTTTCTCATCTTATCTAAAAACAAACTGCTGTTTCAACATCTATATAGTTACATAGTTATTTGGGTTGAAAAAAGAAATACGTCCATCGAGTTCAACCATAAAATAAAGTACAACACCAGCTTGCTCCCTCACATATCCCTGTTGATCCAGAGGAAGGTGAAAAACTCTTGCAAGGCATGGTCCGATTAGCTCCAAAAGGGAAAAAAAATTCCTTCTCGATCTAGTAAGTAAAAAAGTTCTAAAAGGTTAAGAAAATTGATGTGAAACATCAGTTTACTTGGTACAAGTCATTTTGAGTATACAGAAATCACAGATATTATAAATTAGACATTAAAAGCAATTATACACCAAAACGCAGCAGATACAAAATACACCAAAAAAGCAACATAACCCTTCTTAACTTTTCCTTTAAAATTATATTTACCTCTCGTTCTGTATTTTACTCCAAACACCAATTATTCCTTCCCCAAAATCTTTCTGATTTGATCCACATACTTAACCCCAAAAGAGAAAAAAATACCTTATATTTCTCAATATAGTTGGATGTTTATTGAATGGTTGCTACTCTGGGTACTGACATAGCCTTCAAAGTTGCCTGAAGTGACTCAGTGAACAGGTGGTCATTCCTGCATAAAGAGAGCTATTTAATAAAAAAAAAATCATAACATAATGAAATTGAAGTATGTTTCCATGGAAATGTATGCTTTGGCAAAATAGATGATTTCACAAATTGTATACCTTCTCATCCCTATAAGTATATCCATTGAAGGGTCAATTCACTCTGAATCAGTATTCCAGGTATTAACAGGGGCCAAAAGGTGGACTTTTTAATTCGATGCACGGCGGCTAACTAATAGAATTTCTGCAGTTGAAAAGTCACAGATTTCATTTCTACCAGGAATGCCATCTCCATGGAACCTTTAGGCGCTTTCTTTTTCTAAGTAGGTTTATCTGAATGCTTCAGTGTCTCCCTACAGTCCCAAAACATACAAGTGGGTAGTAGGGAAGCGCAAATTAAAGGCAACTAATAACCCTCCCTCCCCAGGCAACTACTAACCCTCCCTGCCCAGGCAACTAATAACCCTCCCTCCCCGGTCAACTACCCCTCCTCCCCGGGCAACTAATAATAACCCTCCCTCCCCGGGCGACTAATAAACCTCTCCCTGCAACCAATAACCCTCCCTCCCCAGGCAACTAATAACCCTCCCTCCCCCGGCAATTAATAACCCTCCTTCCCTCCCCACTAATAACCCTCCCTCCCCAGGCAGATAATAACCTTCCCTCCTCAGGCAACTAATAACACTGCCCCCCGCCAACTAATAACCCTCCCTCCCCAGGCAAATCATAACCCTCCCACCCCAGGCAACTAATAACCCTCCCTCCTCAGGCAAATTATAACCCTCCCGCCCCAGGCAACTAATAACCCTCCGTCCCCGGGCAACTAATAACCCTCCCTCCCCAGGCAACTAATAACCCTCCCTTCCAGGGCAACTAATAACCCTCCCTCCCCAGGCAAAGTATAACCCTCCCTCCCCAGGCAACTAATAACCCTCCCTCCCCAGCCAACTAAAAACCCTTCCTCCCCGGGCAACTAATAACCCTCCCTCCCCAGGCAAATTATAACCCTCCCTCCCTGGGCAACTAATGACCCTCCCTCCCTGGGCACCTAATAACCTTCCCTCCTCTGGCAACTAATAACCTTCCCTCCCTGGGCAACTAATAACCCTGCCCCCGGGCAACAAATAACCCTCCCTACCCAGGCAAGTTATAACCCTCCCTCCCCAGGCAACTAATAACCCTCCCTCCCCAGGCAACTAATAACCTTCCCTTCCCAAGAAACTAATAACCTTCCCTCCCCAGGAAACTTACAGTATAACCCTCCCTCCCCGAGCAACTATTAACTTTCCCTCCCCTGGCAACTAATAACCCTCCCTTCTCAGGCAACTAATAACCCTCCCTCCCCAGGCAACTAATAACCCTCCCTCCCCGCAAAAAATAAACGCTAAATAACAAAAAAAATGGTAAATAACAATTTAACCAATGCCACCCGCTAAATAACAAACAAAAAGGTAAATAACAATTTAACTAAAGCCAAAATGGTAAATAACAATTTAACCAGAACCGCTCGCTAACAAGGGGTAGTGGTTAGTCCAGTTTGGCCATGCTTTTATTATCTGCTCCTTGTTTTGGGTCTTGCTATAATTAGTGTTGCAAGTCCGGGCTGGGAATGGGATCGACATGTGTGTAGTGCTGTTCGTCTGTCATCGGGGCAGGGATCAACGCATGTTGCGTTCTCCATTGTTCATCGGGTATTGAGAGGATATGGTGCTGAATTATTTCTGAGGATACAGTCGAGGGAGTAACAAAAGGTAATTATGGTTGCGTTTCATATCATTTTAAGTCTTTGTGGAAATGTTCAGACTGTGGGAAATATTTTGGCGATTTGGAAACCTTGTCAAAAATAATAATAATAAAAAAAATCATGTGCTGAGAGTGGAGAAAGTTTTGTACAGAAATCACAGCTTCTCAGGCATAAAGGATCTCACACTGGTGAGAAGCCCTATTTGTGTTCTGAGTGTGGAAATGTTTTATTCAGAAATAAATAATAATAATAATCTGAACATTTGTATAGCGCCTTTCTCCTGTCGGACTCAAAGCGCTCAAGAGCTGCAGCCACTAAGACGCGCTCAAGAGGCCACCCTGCAGTGTTAGGGAGTCTTGCCTTGAATTCCTTACTGATTAGGTACTTGACCTAGTCAGGATTCGAACCCTGGTCTCCCATGTCAAAGGCAGAGCCCTTAACCAGTACACTTTCCAGCCACTTCTTATCACGCCTGAGAGATCTCACCTTGGTGAGAATCCCTATTCATGTGCTGAGTGGGGGAAATTTTTTGCACAGAAATCACATCACTCATGAGACATCTCACACTGGTAAAAAAAACCTTCTCATGTGCTGAGTGTGGGCCCGCTTCATCAGGCAATAAACATGGGGACAAAACAGAATTTCGGCAATAGCAGGTGTAGCTGTTTTGTCCCCATGTTTATTGCCTGATGAAGCGGGCTGGGCCTGCGAAACGCGTTGCACTTTTTTGGGGTACTATTTAATAAATGTGATTGCTGCTATTCAGACAGTCTTTCCTCTCTGCTTTATGGAGGTAAGTCCATCACTTCCTCCCAGCAAATTTTAAAGTTTTTATCCGCTTTTATCCTGCTGGCGCCTCTGTTCTCCTACTGCTATACCGTGTCCACCCCTGGTGGAGGGGTGATCTACCCCCTTTCACATCTACAGAGAGCGACTTCTTATCCCTGAGTGAGGACAGGTCTAATCTCCTCCCCTGCCTATACAGTGGTTGCCTGTGTGGTAACCCATGTTTGTGAGTATAATTTTCTCACGATAACCTTTACTTCATTTATGCTTAACATACTACACTATATTGGGCTCTCGGTTTCTCTACATTTTACATGATAGAGAGTGACCAATAACATGGCCAAGGAAGAGACAGGAAAGGTCTGTGATAAGAGCAAAAGATATACTGATGTTAATTGAACAAAATCAATAAATACTCTGCAAATTCACCTTTTTGGCTGAAAACGTATTTTCTGGATTTTACATTAGAATTGTGAAGTGCCTTCAATCATTTAAGCACAAAACTGCATCATCATACATCATGATTGTGATATATTATTATTATTATTATTATTATTATTATACTGTATTTATATAATGCTAACATGCTTATTAAAGGCTGTCAAACCAACAATTATCCCTCTAAACACTTGTATTATTTTAGATGTCTATAACAATATATATATATTAATCATCATTTATTTCATCATTATCTCTTTAGAAAAATCGCACAGTCCATTCAACACAACATTCGGAGTAACAAATAGTCACATGACTGCTTCCTGCTTTCTTCTGCACAGTGTTTCTTGTGACTGCTGCAGATGGATGCAGATTTTCAGTTAAATCGGATCCAAAATGAAAAACTAACTATAACAACTAACTTGTCTATATATCTTATCTAAAGTTTAGTTTACGCAACAAATCTAGCTGCAATCAGCTTAAACAGTATATGATTATTTCTTCCTGTGATACAATGAGAGTGGCCATGTTCTGCTTGTCATCATTACACAGGTAATCTGCAACTGCATCTCCACCCCTCAGCCTGTGAAAACTTCACTCCCCTCTCCTCCTCCCCTCTTCCTCTGAAATCTCTGGTTAGTAACACCTCCTCCTGCCCAGACTAAGCTCCCATAAGCCCTTGCTACTCAGAGTGCCAAGACACTGGAGAATGTGTGGTCGAGGCTTGTTTAGTTTATAGTGAATTATAGTATTAACCACTTCGCCACCCGGGTACAGTATATCTACGCTCCTTTGGACTTCAGTTCCCCGCCCGGAGCGTAGATATACGCACCCCCCGCCGCTATCGCCGCTGCCACCGCTGTCCACGCTCCCGCTCGCACTCCCGCGATCGTGCACGCCGCTGCCCACTCACTTGGAGATCAATGAACGGGAAAATACATTCCCGTTCATTGATCTCTACCCCCGCAATGATCAGCATTCTTCTACGAGAATCAGCCGATAATTGTGAAAAAAACTCCCTGCCAGCCTCCCTTCCTGCAAGCGTCCTTCCGACGCTTGTAGGACACCTGTAAAAAAAATGTGGCCATCTTGTGGCCAAAAAGTAATACTACACCCAAAAACATTTTTCACATACAAATAAATTATTATAGTTACATAGTTACATAGTTATTTTGGTTGAAAAAAGACATACGTCCATCGAGTTCAACCAGTACAAAGTACAATTCCATCCCGTCCCCCACATACCCCTGTTGATCCAGAGGAAGGCGAAAAAAAACCCACAAGGCATGGTCCAATTAGCCCCAAAAGGGAAAAATTCCTTCCTGACTCCAGATGGCAATCAGATAAAATCCCTGGATCAACATCATTAGGCATCACCTAATAATTGTAGCCATGGATGTCTTTCAACGCAAGGAAAGCATCTAAGCCCCCTTTAAATGCAGATATAGAGTTTACCATAACGGCTTCCTGTGGCAATGCATTCCACATCTTGTGGCATCCACATCCTGTGGCAATGCATCACTATTAATTTTAACTCATTAACTCCCACACTCCCCAATTGTTACCAATATTTTTTTTGTAATATTAAAATAAATTTAAAAAAATTACAATAAAAAAAAAACTTAAATAGTTACCTTAGGGACTGAATGCTTTAAATATTTATATCAAGAGGGTATAACACTGTTACTTTATAAATTATGGGCTTGTAATTAGGGATAGACGCAAAACTGAAAAAAATGCACCTTTATTTGCAAATAAAATATTGGCGCCAAACATTGTGATAGGGACATAATTTATACGGTGTAATAACTGGGACAAATGGGCATATAAGTTACATGGATTTTAATTATAGTAGCATGCATTATTTAAAAACTATAATGGCGGAAACCTGAAAAATAATGTTTTTTTTCCAAATGTTTTCCTATTTTCCCATTAAAACACATTTAGAATAAAATAATTCTTGGCATAGTGTCCCACCTAAAGAAAGCCTAATTGGTGGTGAAAAACACAAGATATAGTTCATTTTATTGTGATAAGTAATGATAAAGTTATAGGCGAATGAATGTAAGGAGCGCTGAAAGGAGAAAATTGCTCGGATGCTGAAGGGGTACAACTCCTCAGTTGTGAAGTGGTTAAAACAAACAAAAAAAAGTATTTGGCTTGAGGAATGCCTTATAAACTATATGAAAGGAACACAATTATGCAATGAGTAAAAGTTTATTTAGGATCCACTTTAAGACTTTAAGAATTGGGCACATTTGTACATCAGAAGAGATGGACCAGAAATAGCTCATGTTACAGGTTATGAAACGCCTGAGAAAAATGCAAAGCAACGAAATTCCTTTTCCGAGTGTAATTCCATCAATAAATAACTAGGTACATACATGCAAGGAATGTTTTAGATGTCAAGTAAAGTGCTGGGTGCAAACACTTTAAAGAAGGATTTATCCCTGAAGCAATCTACAATGATTCTGCTAAATCCTTTTTCTGCACAGCTCAAAGCTGGCAGCCACTGGTCCTCTACTTGGAGATTCATGAAAGATTAATTCTTTGCTGCTACCATGAGATGAAAAAGAAGAAAAAGAAAAATGTTCCCTGTAACGATGATAGACAAAATAAAATGAAAAGGAGGAAAGGCAAGGTTGACCCAATTCAAGGATTACAACCCCATGGTTCCTTGCTTTATTGTAGGGGATATCTGGGGGTATCGTAACATTGGCCTCCCATTGCCAGACTATAACACAGACGGGGCTGCTTTTCTGTACTTGCCCTAATTTACCAGGACTGGAGCTGTAATGTCTGACGTCATCTGCAGAGCCACCTGCTGGTATTACCTAGTACGACAGCTTAACCAATCTTTAAAGCCACCTGGTGGTAATAATTAGTATCAACGTTGAACAACAAACATGTTTGTGCGAGAATAAAATTATTATTAATATTGATTTATATCACTTTTCATTGTGCTGTACAGAGTTAAAAACAAACAAGGGTACTTTGAAACACAGACACAACACACTTAAAAACGCAGACAATGGTGTACATAAAAATACAAAGCTTGGTACATAATATAGACAAAGACAAATAGCATTTATATCGCGCTTTTCTCCTGTCGGACTCAAAGCGCCTGAGCTGCAGCCACAAGGACGCGCTCTATAGGCAGTAGCAGTGTTAGGGAGACTTGCCTAAGGTCTCCTACTGAATAGACAATAGTCTACTCTAGATGATAGACAATATGTAATGTCATATTAACATCTCCATAGTGATTATATACAATAACTTTTAAGACACAAAAGGAAGAAAACATAAATAGTATATATAGTTCTGTGCACAGGTCAAAAGCACACAAAATCTAATGTATTGAATGATTTTTAATTTACAAGAAAATACCTACAAGTGTATATAAAAAACTAAATTAAAAAGAAAATTTGTGTTTATGCAAAACTGAATTTGTCACCGTTTTTGTGAAAATAAAAAGCCCAAGATGATTTTTGTACAGTTTGATCACCATCAGTGTTGCTTGCAAATTTTCGCCAAAGTCATTTTTGCATAAAAATTTTTATTTTCGATTTCAAGAAAATTTTCATGAAAATAGCTTTCGTGTTTTAGCAAAAATGCGAAAAAACTATATTTTACCTCGATAATTCACAAATAGCTTAAAAACACAGAAAAGCTATATTTTTACCATGAAAAGTCAATATTTTTACTTGAAAATTCACAAAAAGTGTGAAAATAACAAAACTTATTTTCGATTGAACTTTCGCTCGAAAAATCGACTTTAACATTATTTTCGCGAAAATGAATGCAAAAAAAATATTGACATTTTGGCTCATCACTATTAACCATGAGTGTTATCTTAGAAAGTCACCAGGCACAGATGTAGTACCCACAGGGGTATTTTAAAGGTTTCCATTGGAAAGCTAGAGTGCTTGAGGTGACCCAGTGGGAAATCTGTATAGGGACTCCCCCAAAGCTCATTTTTAAACGTGCTTTGCCAGGCAACTGTTCGGGAGGTGCGGAAGAATGGAGGCTGGAATATCCTTTTGTGTGGGCTGGGTGTGGCCCAGGATGGTCTGTGTGGTTACTAAAGTTACCACATAGCTGGGGACGAATGGTTCTATCTATCTATTGGTAACAAGCCTATTTGTTGGTCTCATGTGTCACAATGACCTAAAAATTCGGTGTAGTCTAACAGAGAATTCTCAACATGTCTGAACACGTGTGTGTATATATATTTTTTTTTCCACTATATATATATAGATGTATATCTATCTATCTATCTATCTATCTATCTATCTATCTATCTATCTATCTATCTATCTATCTATATATATATATACATATAGATATAGATATATATATATATACAGTCCAAGGGAGGTCAGCAGCTCTACTAGCAGTACTCCAAGATGGAGGGTGTGCACGCAATTGGGGGTGCTCAGTCCCCCAAAGTACAAACAAGGTCCAGGGCATTGTAGCACACAACTCGAGTTTATTGAGCAAACAATAAAGCTTACAACAGCAGCTCACAGCAAATGTTTTGGCTGACCACAACATTTTTCAATGCTAATTGATACAAGTCACATGATCATTTATATACCTGCCCATGGAGGAAATGACATCAGTCAATCCCCTGATCTTCCAACCAGGAAGTAAATAAACATCAAAACTGTAAATAAAGGAAGTCCATAGTGCATTTATCTGCAGACAAATCAAAATATTAGATGTCACATCCAATCCTTTCATCCTTCAGGTTCGTAACCGATCCAATGCCTGTAATGTTACAAAAAAAGGTGTAAGTCGTAATATCGGTTGAGACCTCCAGGGTATAGACAACCCAACCTATCGATCCCTTGTACTTCAAGTTTTTTAAAACGTAAAACCCGATCACCCCCTCTCCTTGGATGTGATCGATAATCATGAATTTTAAATTGGTGTCTTTATAACCTGATTCTCACCAATGACGGGCCACAGGTAAGTCAGACTTGACATTCCTGACAGAGCTCCTATGCTGTGCAATACGATCCCTCTCTTTCTGGGTCGTTTTCCCTATGTAATTTAAACCCCAGGGGCATTGTAGCAAGTACACAACATAGGAGCTCTGGCAGGTCAAATGATACCTGATGCTGTATCCATTCCCAAAGGTGGATCCCTTAATAACATGCCGACACTCACTGCATGAAAGGCATGGAAAACTCGGACCCAAGAATGTGTCTGGGCCCTTGGGACAGAGTGTGTATCTGCTGAACCAGGCAAGTGCAAACTATCTCATTTCTTTTGAACGCAGGGACTGAAGGTAAAGAGAATTCCGGTACTTCCGGATAGGTGCTGGTAAATTTAAATTTGTTGTGGACAATTTCAAACCCAATGGTGGGGTGAAAGTTATTAAGTTTCTCATGGAAAGACATGAGGGATCCAATGTCACCCAGCCATGTGGTGCTATCTGTTGCTGGAGGTCCCTCTGACTATCTATTCTGGGGGCTGCCTGATACTGGGGGTACCTCTGGTTACCAATACTGGGGGAGTATATAATTCTGTGGGGTACCTCTGGCTAAACATGTGTGTGAGAAGGGGAGGGGCACAAAGGTGCCCTATAATTTTTGTGTGGGACCCCAGCAAAAATTTCTCTATGGGGCTCCATGGTTTTTACCATTTTCTACCATGAGGTATTGTTTTACCTGCAAACTCGTAAAGTTGAAACATTTTTTCCACAATGTACGTCTTGTTATTGCATATTGTGAAGTCCATTTCTGCTTCTATCCCACTATCCTTCTTACAGCTGCTAAGAAAAGAACCTCTGGTCTGCCCAATGGTAGTCTTGAAAGAAGTTTTTTATAGGGAACAAATCAATGCATGGATAATACAGCATGCTATGTGCTTACCAGCTGAAGCTCGTACTACAAGAGAAACACCTTTAAATGTCACAAAATGTTTTGGGGTGCTGCTGATGTTGTGTACAAAGAAAGGTCTTTAAAAAAAAATTGACAAATAGACCAAACGATGCAATGCTAACGTACCGTGTCACTGCTGGTGCCAGAGAACCCTTAGTGAACAACTTTCACCATGCAGAAATTACAACACTTTTTGTACATAGCTGGTAAGCGGTCAAATGCATAGATGCAATCCTGTGCCCACAGAGAAAATTATAGAAACCCATTGCTTTTATCTGTCTTGTCGGCATTTCAAACTTTCACCTACTACCAATATAAGGATATTCTCTGACCCTTTAAACTCTGCCACCGATTGGTGTGTGTACATCTATCTATCTATCTATCTATCTATCTATCTATCTATCTATCTAACTATCTATCTATCTATCTATCTTGGGAATCATCTTAGTGGGAAGTTAAGGTGGCCATACACTGGCCCGATTCGCGGCCGTTTCGACAGCAGATTCGATCCTGGGATCGAATCTGCTGCCAATCGTTCGCGCTAAACGCACCCGTCGATCCGATTTCCTCCCGAAATCGGATCGGTCCGTCGATCGCGCCGTGCGGGGAATTACCCTCGATCGCCCGCGGGTAGGGTGCGCGTCGCTAGCGGCGGCCGATCCGATCAGGTATACATTACCTGACGCGGGCTCCCGGGCGTCTTCTCCGCGCTGCACCGCTCTGTTCCTGCTCCATCCCGGCGCTTCCTGTGTCACTGCAGTGACCAGGAAGTTCAAATAGAGGGCGCTCTATTTGAACTTCCTGGTCACGGAGTGAATCAGGAAGCGCCGGGATGGAGCCGGAACAGAGCGGTGCGGTGCAGCGTGGAGAAGACGCCCGGGAGCCAGCTTCAGGTAATGTATACGGGGGGGCACAGGCGGCAGGAGCAGCTCAACAGATTGTGATCGGTTTCAGGCTGAAATCGATTCACAATCTGTTTGCAGTAAAGGCAGCCATACAATCCCTCTCTGATCAGATTCGATCAGATAGGGATCTGTCAGCTGGTCGATCTAATGGCAAATCGACCAGTGTATGGCTACCTTTAGAGTTAAATTCAGCAAACTGTGTTGGATTTACATTGTACCACTTTGCTGCCTACATAAATGGAATGATATCTCCCATAGAGGGCACAAAATAGTGAAACAGGTCCTCTGGGCATACACACGTAAGTGTGTAGTGCCAGATGACAGAGTGGCTATAGCTGCAATGCTATAGCCTGCGTAAGAGTAATTTGGGGTTATGGTGATCGCCGGACCCCAAATGACTTCTCCCTCTGAGTTGCTTGGCTCAGAGGGGGTATAGCATTTCACGCCGCCCGGTAATTCAGCATCAGCAGGGTGAGCCATCATTCGGCTCGCCCTGCTACCAACTGACCGAGCAGCAGACTAATACGTACGCCACAATTAGGACCCTAAAGAATAATTGACTGCATCTCTAAAGGTGGTCATACAGGCGATTTGGCAGGCCTTTCAATTCGATAATTTTAATCGTATTGGATGAAAATCGGTGCCTCCAAGTGCATGCCAGACCAACAAAGTGGCCAATTTTGGGACGATCACACATGCTGCAAGATGCCGGGCCCAAGTTGGTTGGTCGGGTGCGCTGAGGTACGGCGGACAATTTTGAAATGAGTGACAAAACAACAAAACCCCCGCCGCTGCCGCCGCCATTTATAAATGTGCCCTCCCGTGTGTGCATTTATACATTACCTGCCCGGTATCAGCCTCCACGCGGTATCCGTCCATCTCGCGAGGATCCGCATACATGCTAGCGGCGCATAGCGCCTTACGTCAGACGCTGCTCGCTTGTACGCGTGTATGCGGCTCTTAGAACCCGGCGAGATAGATGGACACTGCATGGAGGCTGCTACAGGACAGGTAATGTATAAATGAACACACTGGGGGGCACATTTATACATTGGGGGGCAGCGGTGGTGTGGACACGGCGGGCTCAGCTGATTCCCTGAAGATTTCATGCTGATATCGGACGGGAATCGGCATGCAGTATATTGGCAGCTTTACCTAGAGACAAATGTATATCTAATCAGATTCGATTAGATATAAATGTGTCTCTTTGTCGAATCTGCCCATAATCATCAGGTCTATGGGCTCCTTAACTGGAGGAGTCAGTGCCCCTTCCCAGTACAGGCTAACGGATTGTGTCTGAGCATTAAGGTGCGTACAAACGCACCACCACCGACAACGACGGGCCTTCCAGCGACAGTAGTGCGTGTGTACAGTTAGGCAGGCAGACTGATAAGGCTGTTTCTGAACTGAGCGGATCGTTCAGAAACAGCCTTATCAGTCCGCCGACAGCGCGTACACATGTGCTACTGTCTGCTGAACGTCCGCCCAGCGGACCCATCGTTGCCGGCGGTAGTATGTGTGTACGCACCTTTAAAGCTTAATTTATTGTAGACTAGAAGGAAAAAGATAAATAAACAGAACTAGGAGTCATAACATCCTAGTTTTTTTTGAAATAGTTAATAGTGTCCTTTGCGAGAAATGAATGAAACAATTAGAGACTGAGCTCATTAATGCAAACCTCCAACAGAGCTACTTATGGTTATGGATAAACGTAAACAGTGGTTGGCTGAATAATGCCTTTCATTATTGATGTTAGAGACCACATAACCTCATTAGAGACAATAAAACAACAATGCCTTTGTTACAACAGGGACCCCCAGGCAACAATAGCAGTAAAGAAACAATGTTGCCTTACTTAGCCAGCACAACTTCCAGGAAAAGGCTATTCACTGCTAAAAGTCATCGCAGCGGATCGCATGTATTCACGAATCACGCCATGCACCTTCCCTTATATATTTTTCATCAGCAATCAATTAGAAATGCACTTCATTGTTTTACCCTCTATTATAGAAAGTAAGAACAAAGATGCTGTCACTGGAAGTGTCATCTAAAATGTATATAGCTATTCTTTCCTGGGCTATATATACAGTCATGAAAAAAACAAAGCACATCCTCTGATTTCTAAGGTTTTGCACTTAATAATAATAAAAAAATTAAAAAATTTTAGCTGGTTCTAAAACTACTTATATATAACCTTAGGTGTAAAATATCCAACAGTAGGTTCCACAGTGTTACCATTTATTTAACAAAACATGAAGTCAAAATGGAGATGTTGAAACGTGGAACACTAAGTACACCCCCAATACAGTAACCAAGCAGCTCAGGGTGACCCAAAACCACAAGGAAAGTATGAGGACTAAAAGAGACCGAAAAGCCCTCATACTAAAAAGCAATGCTTAGTGATGTTGTTTACCTTCTTAAAACAGAAGGGATTTGCAATAATTCAGCTTTAAGTGAACATCTGTGGTTACCCACAATGCACCGCTACTGAATATGCAAATTATCTCTTGATGCCCCTGAAGCCAGACTTGCATCCAGAACCGCTGGTGTCTAGCAAATTTGGCTCCAGGAGCATAAAGAGATAATTTGCATATTCAGTAACGGTGCATTGTGGGTAACCACAGATGTTTACTTAAAGCTGAATTATCGCAAATTCCCATGGTTGCAAATCAAAGGTTGTTTTTGGAACCACCTTTAGCAGCAATAACTTGAAGAAGTAATTTTCTTATGATTTTATCAGTTGTTTTGGAGTAATTTTGGCCCACTCTTCTTTACAACATTCCATTAGCTCATTGAGCTATTTGTTTATACAGAGCTCTCCTGAAGTCCCGCATTTCGATCAAGTTGAGGTCTGGACAACAATGAAACACATGAATTATTTTCTTTTTCAGTTCTTCTATTGTAGATTTGCTGGTGTGTGTGGAATTGTTGTCATGTCAGATGACCCATTTTCAGCAGAGCTTTTGCTGTTACACAGATGGCCTCTTATTTAACTCTACAATACTTTGGTATGCAGAGGAGTTTATGGACCACTCCATAACTGCAAAGTGTCCAGATCCTGTGGCTGCAAAACAAGTCTAAGCAAGCCTAAGTTATCACTCCTTCGCCACAGGTGCTTGACAGGTGCTGTGAGTTCCTCGTACTAATGTACGGGTTAAGTTTCTTCAGACATAGCACTGTGTATTATGGCCAAACAGCTCCATTTTTTAGTCCCAGCTGTACAAAGTGCGTTGTTACAGAAGCCTTCTGGTTTGTTCAGCTATCCTGCTATGTTCTTTTTAAAAACAGCAGGCTTTCTCCTGGCAGCCCTCCTAAGCAAGCCATGTTTGTTATCACCAGTGAATTTTTACTTGTGACTAATGGCATCCGTATAGTTCCTGTATGTAACTGGTTACTGAATGGGTGAATTACTCACCCATTTGCTGGTAAATGGAAATTAGTATTACATGCTGTGCCCATTGAAAAAATTGCTAATGTAGTTTTCACCCAAAGCCTGCCAAGAAATCTAGAACTCTGTGTCCACCCTTTCCTGTGTTGCCGTTGTCCATCCCAAGCTCGGCTGCCGTGGCCTGATAGGTGACCCCGAGCCGGGGGCAGGTTACGGTAACACAGGTAGGGATGGCCACAGAGCTCTGAGATTCTCAGTAAGGGTCCGGGTTAGCGCGCGGGTGGGGATTGTCTATTAACAATAACAGCAATTTCCCAGCAAACGTGATTTATTCACCCACTCAATCGCCGAAGTTGCATTCAGGACCTAAAAGGTTGCCATTACTCACATTTAATTGAAGTAAAATACACTGCCTGTACTCTTTATCTTTTTTAATATTTAAACTCTCATGAACTTTACCATTTGACAAGCTAACTAAGGTCTTTAGAGTTTGTAGCTCCTAGGTTTTTTGCGATTTTTTAATGTAAATCTAGACCCACAGTACATCAATGTCCAAGGCATCAAGATGCAGGAGAGAGTTAACAATGACCACAGTGACTTCACATAAAGATGAGATGTGTCGGTATGATATTTATAACTGAGGTTAATTGGTAAATACTTCAATGATGTAATTCCTTTAAGTCACACAGTAAAAAGACACTGGCCAGCAGTTCACATAGTGATTTTCAAAGCACAAATAGCAGAATCTCCAGCCTGTTAGGACACCACTCAGGGCTCTTGACAGACTGCAGGCAGACTCATCATTATGTTGATAAGATTCAAAGGTTATGCAGTTCCAGATCTGTAGAAACAGTTTTTTCTAATGGCATAAATGACAAGATATAAGGGCTCTTTTTCACTATGAAACGTAATTGTCAGTAATCTTGCGCTTACCATGTCAGTTTCTGCTGCCTCCGCTGGCAGCGCTTCTGGGACTTCCAGTGCAGCTGCCCGCATTGTCAGGGATGGTGTCAGCAGCGTTCATGCAGAGATCCGGCCGCATTATTCTCAGACTGCAAATGAGGGTGGACACATGTGCGGTCGGCGACGCCCTTCTTATATTCTAAGGAAGCGTGTCAGCTGATCACCTGTCAGCTGACACGCATGGCTCCACCTCCAGTGCCTGATTGGCCAAGCGGCTTAGGCGCGTGGTTGCCTGTTTACCCCGGCTATTTAAGAGCTGTGCAGACACTTGCTCACTGTCTGCTCTAGCTAACACTTCGCAGTGAAGGCTTCAGACCTTAGTCAGTTCCGTGTGTGGCTTGAACCGGCAGGACCCCGGGGATTCTATACCAGCTAGCCTATATTATTATTAATATTATTACTGATTGATATTCTGTGTTTGACTTCTGCTTGATCCTCTGACTACCCTTTGCCTATCGATTCTGTACCTTTGCCAATCTGATCTGTTGCCGACCTCTGCCTGAACACTCACTTAGCTTTTGCCTACCGATTCTGTACCTTTGCACATCTGATTGTTGCCGACCTCTGCCTGTCTACTAATGTTGTGTTTGCTTGCCGATTTATTTTATTTATTTGTATTGTGTCTGCTAGATCTGTTACTGACCCTGTTTTGCCTGACCATTCTCATTATCTGTATTCAGTGTTGGTGCTGCCTTCTACTGACACTGTCTGTGGAAATTTCCCATTCAGGGAACGTCTGATATTTGTCTGTCTGCTAGTGCTCACACACTAGCAGATTGTTACAGCAATCACAACTACAATCGCACTGCGATCCCGTTTCAAGCTAATTTTCATTAATGCAATTGCGATTGAGCTACTATACTTAGTATTAGGAGCTGAATCGCATGCAAAATGCGACAGGATGACGATTGCACTTGGGACAAAATCGCAATGGAAATGGCCACTGCCGTTTCCCTTGTTAGATTGATTTTAGCCATTCTGTTATTGGCAGGGTTCTCAAACTTGACACAGTTAGTCACTGGATGACTGGGATTAATATTCAGGAAAGTGGGTGGAGCCTACAACAGCCAATCAAAATGCACCTATTGATTTTTAAGGGGAATATTGAAACTGTTCTTCAACCCCTAGTCCCCCATCATGCAGGCTGGGATAGCTAGAATACGGAGCCCTAGCCATGTGGGCTTCGCACCCTGAGCTATACCAGCCCGCATGGCCCATGTTATAGGGGTCTCTGGAGGAGGGTGGCAGCCAAGCCTCCCCCTCTTCCCCAGAGCTTTTATCCAATCAATGGACAAAGGGTTCTTCCCCACCTCCGGTGCCCCAGGAGGAGATGAGGGCCAATGACACCCTGGGGAGGGTTCATAAGGGCATCTGGGAGTCCCCTTTAAGAAGAGGACCCTCAGATACCACCCCTTTCCCAGGAGAAATGAGTATAGGGGTACAAAGAACCCCTTACCCATTTCCAGAAAGGGTTAAATGAAATAAAAACACAACCATGAGAAAAGTATTTTATGCATCTTAATTAACCATCAATGCTTACCTTTAAAAATTCCTTTTAATATCCTCGGAAATGTTCCATGCCAATATCCTCAGTTAACTTGATTGAAGATCGCAGCCGCGCACCCACAGCCACACACGCTGGTCGACGCAGCTCTAACCATACTAATTATAGCCAGAGCTAAAGTGTCTTTAAATTTAGCATCAAGGCTCCCCATTGGTCTATTAACAGAACAATGGGAGACTGAGTCTTGAAGCCAAATTTATAGATGCTTTAGTTCTAGCTATACTTAGTGTAGCTAGAGCTCCCCTCCGTCCTTACTCCTGTGCGACTCCCGCTTTCCTCCCCGCCCACCACACCTATAGGGCCCACTGACGCCTATAGTGCCCACTGACGCCGGCACCCTGGAGCACCCACAGCCGGGGCTCCGCATTCCCAGACTGGAATGGGGGACAAGGGGTTAAATAGGCTCGAGAGGGTGGACCACACATAATTTGTTTTATATATCCCACACTGTAATTTAAATTGCAACTTTTTTCCTCTAACTTTAAAGGAGTTATCAGGCAAAAAAAAACTTCACTTCATTTCACTTACATGGGGCTTCTACCAGCCCCATGCAGCCATCCTGTGCCCTCGTAGTCACTCACTGCTGCTCCAGTCCCCCACCACCAGCTAGTTTTGTTTTTGCCGACCTTGGGGTCGGCGGGCCGCATTGCATACATTTTTACACATTCCCGCCGCTGGTGCAGGAACATTAACACATACATTTTTACGCGTTAGTGGTTAAATGCGTACATTTTTTTTTCTGCCTGATAACTCCTTTAACATTGATTTTTCTCAAAAACCACAAGGTCTTTTCGAAAAAAATGTTTTCCTCTTTGCTATTAATGGCTAAAGTTGTCTACTACCCTGGCTTATGCCCGTCATTTCAGGCCTCTGTGTCATATAGAGGCTGAAAGTGAAATATTTATTGGGCAAGTAACTGCTCAATTTTTCTCGCCTCACCTAGTATGGCTGATATTACAAATGTTAAGGCAGGTAACTGCTCAATTTTGTAAGGTGTTGCCTAGTGTGACTGCTATTTCTAATTCTAATGATCCTCTGAAATACTAGGTACCCAAGAGGTAAGAGTATTTGGGGTCATGGTGGTGCGTTATCCTGTGGCCATGGCATATATGATCTTCTGCCGAAAAAAGCTATTAGTACTTAGAATGCAGAGTAGTAGTAGCAGCAGAAGCAGCAGATAGATGTCCACCTACGCTGTACCACTGCCCGGGTTTTGGTACACCTTGATTACTGGGTGCAGAGATGCCATGAAGATTTCAGAAGTTTGCCTGCCATTAGTAGTCAATGGGGCTCAATCGATTGGTTTGTGAACGTTCTTGAAAACGGAATTGCAATGTTTGACCTTCCCTATTGTAGACACTCATCTCTTGCACGTATTTGAACACATAGTGATTGCAGTTCACAGTTGCACATTAAAATTGTTTGAGCATTGATTTCATTGCTCCAAACAGTCAGCACTTTCGCAGTGCATAGAGGTGTGTTTGTGTGTGTAATAAATATTTTGTTTGGTAATTGATTTATCGTTCCAGACAGTCTCTTGTTGCATAGCTTTGCGCCAGCACTGATTGCATTGCATAGCCCAAACTGTTTTTTCATTAAATTAATTGCTGAATACACTGATGCAGGAATGTAACTAGACTTAATAACCCCCTCCCCCCTGCAAAAATGATAGCATAGGGCCCCTTTGTGAGTGAATGGGTAGATTTCTTTGGTAATTGGCTGCACTTGGGAAGAGGGAGGTGAAGGGGCCCCCAAAGCCTCTGGGCCCCCCTATGATGGCAGGGGCCGCATGGGTCATTGCTACGCCCATGATCATGATAATAAACTATTAGTAACTTATCACACAGACTATTAAAGGGAACCAGAGACGTTGGGGGTAGGAAGCTTTTATAGATACCTGGGGCTTCCTCCAGCCCCATACACACGGAACGCTCCCACGCCGCCGTCCTCTGCTGCCTGGATCCGCCGGTACCGTGTCCCGTCATTGCCGCATCACACGTGGCTTACTCCTTATAAGTGCGCATGAGGCTGCCTACTGCGCAGCCTCATGCGTACGGGTATGGAGGGAGCCCCTGTGATGCGGACAATTGGCCGCGTCCGCCGGAAGTGGACCCGGTACTGCCAATACAGGAAGCGGAGGATGGCGGCGTGGGAGCGATCCTGGCTTATGGGGCTGGAAGAAGCCCCAGGTATGTATAAAAGCCTGTTCTATTTTTTTACAACATTCCTCTCTGGTTTCCTTTAAAAGTCAAAAATTGCTATCCACTGTCATGTCACTGCCTGAGGTGCCGTGCCGACATTACCATATGGGCAAAGGGAGCAATTGCTCAGGGCCCCAACATCCATAGGGGCTTCAAATATCTGCCACCACTCCCTCAAACCACATCCCCCCAGTGTTACAGAGTCAGTGGTGACAGGCACACACTCACCGCCTCTGAGTTCCAGGCATTGCAGGTCTGTCTGTCTTCTCTTTACTTCTCTTAAAGGATACCTGAAGTGACATGATGAGATAGACATGGGTATGTACAGTGCCTAGCACACAAATAACTATGCTGTGTTCCTTTTTTTTTCTTTCTCTACCTGAAAGAGTTAAATATCAGGTATGTAAGTGGCGGACTCAGTCCTGACTCAGACAGGAAGTGACTACAGTGTGACCCTCACTGATAAGAAATTCGGACCAGGGGCGTAACTAGGTCCCCCCGGGCCCCCCTGCAGAGATTCTGAGCAGGCCCCCCCTGCAGAAATTCTGAGCAGGCCCCCCCGGGACCACTTTGGGGGGCTGGAGGGGTCGCAGCATGAGGGGAAAGCCATGCTGCACTTCGGCGGGAGGGGGGACGGTCCCCCCCTCCCTCGCCTTGGGCTCTCCCCTCTGCGCTCCCCTCCAGCATCAATACCTTTATCTGTGCAGCGGCGGGCAGCAGCAGCTATATACCTTCCGTGCGCTCCAGCGAGGGCGCTTCTCCATCTCTAGCCTCTGAAGCGACTTCCTGTATAAACAGAGAGAGAGAGAAGCGTCCACGCTGGAGCGCACGGAAGGTATGTAACTGCCGCTGCTCGCCGCTGCACAGATAAGGGTATTGATGTTGGAGGGGAGCGCAGAGGGGAGAGCCCGAGGTCCCAGCTGAAGTGAAGCATGGCTTCCCCCTCATGCTGCGACCCCTCCAGCCCCCCAAAATGGCCCCGCTAGGGCAGGGGCTGCAGGGCATATTGTTATGCCAGTGATTCCAACTATAAAACACTTTTGTAGCAGAAAATGGCTTCTGAGAGCAAGAAAGAGGTAAAAAGTGGAATTTCTTATCAGTGAGGGTCACACTGTAGTAACTTCCTGTCTGAGTCAGGACTGAGTCAGCCACTTACATACCTGATATTTAACTCTTTCAGGTAGAGCAAAAAAAGGAACACAGCATAGTTATTTGTGTGCTAGGCACTGTACATACCCATGTCTATCTCATCATGTCACATGTCATTACGGGTATCCTTTAAGTGTGGTGCTCTGCACTTCCTGTTTCTCCATTTGGGCTCTAGTGTCTGTTGTGAGGAGCAGGGAGTGCAGAGAAGCATGGGGTGGGGGGAGGGTGCATTAGGGGCTCATCTGAATAGTATACTGAGGGGGTGGGGGGCTAGTGTCAGGGAGGCCCCCAGATTATTTTTTCCCCGGGTCCCAATTGTAGCTACATACCCCCGACCATGCCTCATAGCAAGGTAGTCCCTATAAGATCTTATGAAACACTATACATACTTTAAACAAAAATGTAAACACTACTGCAATCTTCAAGTTTATGGAGTGTTGATTCAGAGGCGTCCCAGCCACCAGGCAAGGAAAACGGTGGCCTGGAGCGCCGGGTGGGGGAGGGGCGTCGCCGGAGGGGAGTGCCCACCTTCCCCCGCCAGACTGTACGACCACTGTGGTGAACTGGCCGCGGCATCTAATAGATGCCGCGCCAGTTCATTCCCGCAGCGCGCAGCTCACTGCTCCAGCCTGCATAGTCTTCCGGCAGGCAGAGCAGGGCTATGGGAAGATGGCGTCTGAAGCCCTGTACTGGAGACTATTTGTGTGTCCAGTACAGGGCTTCGGGCGCCATTTTCCTGTAGCACTGCTCTGCCTGTCAGCGTGGGACTTTCGGAGGCTGGCTGCGCTGCTGCTGGAAGATCGTCGGGGGAGCTACGCCCAGGGAGAGGAGTCTTCTGCAGGTGAGTAAATGCTTTTCTTTTTACAGGTACTTATACATTTTTAGTGAAACGCTGCCCGCATTAGGATAATTTTCTGGTGAACGCTGGCCACATTAAGATTATTTCCTGGTGAACGCTGGTCACATTACGATTATTTTCTGGTGAACGCTGGCCACATTAGGATTATTTTCTGGTGAACGCTGGCCACATTACGATTATTTTCTGGTGAATGCTGGCCACATTATGATTATTTCCTGGTGAACGCTGGCCACATTACGATTATTTTCTGGTGAACGCTGGCCACATTAAGGTTATTTCCTGGTGAACGCTGGCCACTTTACAATTATTTTCTGGTGAACGCTGGCCACATTAAGATTATTTCCTGGTGAACACTGGCCACATTACGATTGTTTTCTGGTGAATGCTGACAACATTAAGATTATTTTCTGGTGAACGCTGGCCACATTACGATTATTTTCTGGTGAACGCTGGCCACATTAAGATTATTTCCTGGTGAACGCTGGCCACATTGCGATTATTTTCTGGTGAACGCTGGCCACATTAAGATTGTTTCCTGGTGAACGCTGGCCACATTACGATTGTTTTCTGGTGAATGCTGACCACATTAAGATTATTTTCTGGTGAACGCTGGCCACATTACGATTAATTTCTGGAGAATTCTGGCCACATTACGATTATTTTCTGGTGAAAGATTGCTACATTACGATTATTTTCTGGTGAACGCTGCCCACATTACGATTATTTTCTGGTGAATCATTGCTGCATTCTAATTAATTTATGGTGAATCATTGCTGCGTTATGATTATTTTATGGTGAATCATTGCTACGTTATGGTTATTTTCTGGTGCAAGATTGCCGCATTATGATTATTTTATAGTGAATCATTGCTGCGTTATGATTATTTTCGGGTGAAAGATTGCCGCATTACTGTTATCGTATGGTGAAACATTGCTGCGTTACAATTATTTTACGGTGAAACTTAGCTGCGTTATGATTATTTTCATCAGGGGGCACCACACGGGGGTGGGGGAGGGGGGAGTAGGGTGGGCGCCACAGGTTTTCTCGCCTGGAGTGACAAAATGGCTAGAGACGCCCCTGTGTTGATTCCTCTGAGGGGAGAGGTGTGACTAAGCTACTACCACTCTCCAGCCTTAACAAACAGGTTGCAGGAGGTGTCATGGATGAGCTGCTACTCAATCCCTCTACTGCTGGGGAGAATGGGAGGTCTAGCCAACGATGGAGGGGGTGTGTGTGGTTTTAAACAGGTAGCTTTTGGGATTCTGCAAAGGAGGTGCTACCTGTCTGTTGCTCCCAGTAATGACCCTCATTGTTTACAAGGTATTTCAAATATTTTTTAACACCAACATCTGCATTTACAAGGCTAGTTGGGGAAGAAACAACCAAGAGCATGAATAATTATTTTTGCCTGGAGATGTTCTTTCATTTATTAAAGGGACTTTTTGAAATGAGGTCCACCACTGATTTTCTTCTTATGCATGTATTTTTAGTCTTATTTTTCTCCCCTGAAAGGTTTAAGCATCCAGAGAGATAGGCAGGAGAGATCTCACCCTGAGTATTGAACCACAGTGACAACTCCTGCCAGACTTGCTTAATGTCTCGGCTGTAGGAGGAAGTCACATAGCCTGACACAATCACGGTCAATTAAATGATTCTTCAATTTGTCTGAATTATTATTAAAATGACATGAATTCAGGCTTCACCAGAGCAATTTAAGTACCAGAATTTCCCATTAACCTGCAAGCCATGTTGATAGGTGCTGCTAATATTTTAAATGCCAAAATGCAGGCCTTAAAGGAGATTTCCAAGAACATTGTTCGGTTGGGACCACTTCCTGGATGGCCTGTCAGGATCTGCGACTTTGCTATCCTTCTTGTGGCTGCACTAATGAACTTTGGTGTGGACATCCACTGTCCACCAGTAGATGTCTCTCATCTTGCTGGGAACTGTGCAGTTCCCCGGCTAACCTGCAGAACAATCTCTGAGGACTTTCTGCATGGTCTCCTGAACAATGTGCTGCATATTTAACCACTTGATGACCCACCCTTTACCCCCCCTTAAGGACCAGCGTGGTTTTTAGTGATCTGTGCTGGGTGGGCTCTACAGCCCCCAGCACAGATCAGGGTGCAGGCAGAGAGATCAGATTGCCCCCCTTTTTTCCCCCCTATGGGGATGATGTGCAGGGGGGGTCTGATCTCTTCTGCCTGCGTGTGGCTGGCGGGGAAGGGCACCTCAAAGCCCCCCTCCGCGGCGAAATTCCCCCCTCCCTCTCCTACCTGTTCCCCCCCCCCCCCCCCCGGTGATCGAGGCTGCACAGGACGCTATCCGTCCTGTGCAGCCAGTGACAGGACGTCCCCTGTCACATGGCGGCGATCCCCGGCCGCTGATTGGCGGGGATCGCCGATCTGCCTTATGGCGCTGCTGCGCAGCAGCGCCGTACAAATGTAAACAAAGCGGATTATTTCCGCTTGTGTTTACATTTAGCCTGCGAGCCGCCATCGGCGGCCCGCAGGCTATTCACGGAGCCCCCCGCCGTGATTTGACAGGAAGCAGCCGCTCGCGCGAGCGGCTGCTTCCTGATTAATCAGCCTGCAGCTGGTCCTGCAGCTGCCACTTTGCCGACGCACGGTATAAGCGTGCGGTCAGCAAGTGGTTAAAGAGAATCTGTAAGAAAAACACTCCTCTGAATTCTAATGTGGCTTCCTCCATCCTCCTCTGCCCCTCGGTTCCAGTGCTGGCTCCCATGATACTACAGCAACAAGGATGTCGGCTGTGGCATAGGTGTAGTAGCGCCTGCTATAATTACCTACCGCAATCCAGCAGAGGTGCAGTAGTGGCTTTCTAATCGGGCTCAGGTGGAAATAGCCAAGTTCGATCAGGCCTGCTCTACTATACAGGGGCGAGTCTCCTGTGCAGTACAGCAGACCCCATGTATTGTATATTGTATTGCTGCACCTTTATAAAATAACACTATCACCTTCAAATCCAGCCTGTGCAGGCCTCAGTATATTTTCATGCAAGTGATCTCCTGTTCCTGCCTTGTCTTGATAACGATCTGCATGCGCAGATCCTTACATGGCCATGGATGGATTCCTGACTGTCACAGCTCATATGAATACCTTCTGTTTCAAAGAGTGTCATCACTCATCTACTTTATACTATTTAAAGGGAACCAGAGATGACTGAAATAAAAAAAAAAAATTATACATGCCTGGATCGCTCCCAAGCCACCGTTCTCCGCTGCCTGCAGCTACGAGAACCGGGTCCCGTCACTGACGTAATCAGAGCCAGCTACGCAGGAGAAGTGCGCCCTCTACGTATCTCTCCAGCGGCTGCTGGAGAGATACGCAAACAGCTCACTTCTCTTACGCTAGACTGACTCCGTCTGACGGCAGTTCTCGTAGCTGCGGGCAGCGGAGGAGGGCGGCATAGGAACTATCCAGGCAGATGGGGCTGGAGGAAGCCCCAGGTATCTGTATTTTTTTTCATCTCTGGTTCACTTTAAGGGTGGCTATTGTAAAAAATGGGCTTTAGGAATATACTTGGCAGAACTGAAGACTGCATGCACATTTTACATTTCATATATGGGGTCCTAAGGACAGCCCTGTGCAGTACAGGAAATGCTGTTGAAAACAAAGAAAGCCCTGAGAATCCCCCTTAAAAAGTTGGACTGGCCCAAAACCTGTCATCTGTCGCATTTTTTAACTGCCTACTTTTTTCGCGAAAGAACCCCTTTAACCACCTGAGCGGTCTGGACGAGCTCAGCTCGTCCAACACCGCCGGAGGTCGCCGCTCAGGCCCTGCTGGGCCGATTTTCATCAAATAAAAAGCAGCACACGCAGCCGGCACTTTGCCAGCCGCGTGTGCTGCCTGATCGCCGCCGCTCTGCGGCGATCCGCCGCGAGCAGCGGCGAAAGAGGGTCCCCCCAGCCGCCTAAGCCCAGCGTAGCCGGAACAAAAAGTTCCGGCCAGCGCTAAGGGCTGGATCGGAGGCGGCTGACGTCAGGACGTCGTCACTCCGCTCGTCGCTATGGCGACGATATAAGCAAAACAAGGAAGGCCGCTCATTGCGGCCTTCCTTGTTTATTCTGGGCGCCGGAGGCGATCGGAAGATCGCCTCCGGAGCGCCCTCTAGTGGGCTTTCATGCAGCCAACTTTCAGTTGGCTGCATGAAATAGTTTTTTTTTTATTTAAAAAAAACCCTCCCGCAGCCACCCTGGCGATTTAATCAGAACGCCAGGGTGGTTAATAAAGTGCTGATTGTGATCACTCTGAATCGAGAAAGTGTACAGTGATTTTACCATGCTAATCGCAGTAAAATCACTTGCGCAAAACAGTAGCACTAAGCGCTACCATTTTGCGGTTTTAAGTGTGAATGGGCCCGAAGAAAAATGCATTTTTTTGTAACACAGAGGAATAGGTAGCAGGTGTTTTTTCTGCCTTCTGGGGCTGGCACGGTACAAAGAAAGTCTGGCTGCACAGCAGGCTATATACAGACTATCTACAAAACAAACAAAAACTATGCCCCTGGATGGGCTACTAAAGAGCCCCTCTCTACAAGGTAAAAGCCTAATGCTTGTCCTGGATAAAACAACTTCAATAACAGCAATCTTTTTCAAGCACTAACTGACTGTCAGCCTAGCACACAGAATGTGCTTTCAACAGATAAATTGTTTTCAGACTACACTAATTCATATTCACAAAAGTTTGGTAACTTTGTACGGGGGTAGCATAATGCACGCTACTTTGGTGACAATCGCGCTATCTAGGTCATGCAGGTCACGCTAATTGTT
Organism: Hyperolius riggenbachi; assembly: GCF_040937935.1. Classification (NCBI taxonomy): domain Eukaryota; kingdom Metazoa; phylum Chordata; class Amphibia; order Anura; family Hyperoliidae; genus Hyperolius; species Hyperolius riggenbachi. The sequence continues at coordinate 79,432,430 of NC_090656.1, read as the reverse complement.
CAATGCCCACCACATTGCCAGTGTAAGTAACAGTTGCTGTGTACTCCCTGCACATGGCAACTTTACCGAATTTTTTTGTGAATATGGTTCTTGAGCACTTGTCTCTGGGAGGACACGAAATCCAGAAGCAGAAGAAAATAGCAGCACAGATGAGAGAAAGCCGGGAAATGCAAACACTGCTTCAGTCACTTTCCCGGACTCCCGCTCTCTCTGCAACTGCCACACTTTATAATTGTGATCATTTTTTTTACCTCCTGTTTTGATACAAATAAACGATATCAGTAAATATAGCATCAATAGAAAACCTTATCTGTCCTTTAAAAAGAAATATATAGATTGCCTAGGGTGACCTACAAAACCAAAGTAGAATTATAAATCAATATACCATACCTATCCTGAAAATACTGGACTCTTGTTTCATGGAGCCAGCTCAGTTTTGCACTCTTTTCTGATATCTTAATGTATCTATATGCTACCTTTTGTGGTATTCGCAGCTCTAGCTGGTGGTATTTCTCTTTACAAATGTATATTGGCAATGTCATGCTTATAATCAGAGTCGGGACAAGGGCCTCCAGCACCCAAGGCTGAGACACCAAAGTGTGCCCCTCCATCCCCCCACCCCAGCTGCCACACAATGATTGCTCTCCAGCACCTTAATCTCTAGTTATCTGGATTGCAGTCACTGCAATGTATCACCTTTTCTTATTTCTCTCTGCTTCAAAGACAATAGGGGAATTATAGCTGAGTGAGTTGTGCGCCCCCTCCTACACTGCGCCCTGAGGCTGGAGCCTCTCCCGCCTCTGCCTCGGCCCGACCCTGCTTATAATGCTCTCTTCTTTTACTGTCTTTGACAATAAAGCTTGAAATGTTACAATATATACATATATATATATATATACACCATACCTAGCCAGCAGTGAGTACACTTTGTAGTCAGTAGTGCTGCTTTCAAATTTTTGCCAAAGTAATTTTCGCATTGGGAATGCCATTTTTGCTAGTTCTCACGAAAATGGCTTGTATTTTCCACAAAAATGTGAACAATCAATATTTTTACCACAAAAATTTGTGAAAACTACAAAAAAAAAACACTTGCTTTTAATGGCATTTTTGAATGACTATCGAATTTTAACATTTTAACATTTTCTCAAAAATGAATGGAATATTGGCATTTTCGCTCATCACTGGTAGTCAGTTATGTAAAAGTACTAGTTGTAGGGGTTCTTTTAGACGGGATGCTGAACGGCACGCTTGCTAAGTAGTTCAGCCTCCCATCTGCCACCCGCCAGTGCAATTTGGGTGCGCTCAAATCTGAATCCATGGGGGGCGCCTGTCTAGGGCTGGTACCAAGTCCTGACCAGCGCCCGGCTGGTGCAGGAGAGCAGCTGGAAGGCAGTAAGTTCACCGCCTGTCAGTTGCCCATGTGAATGGGGCCTAAGACTGTTGTTTTTATGACACAAATAATAAACATTTGAAGATAAAGTAACACTCTTGTAATGAGTTCATCTTCAGGTTTTCCAGTGTGATCAGAGTTAGATTGTTTGGCAGTTTAATGACCAGCATTCTGTAGAAGTGATTGTATATAGCTGGCCCTGCTGTACGTACAGTATTGGAAAGGGGAAGATTTTAACTTTATCATTTTAATTCTAACTTCACTTTAGTCTAGACAAAGACATATAACATTTAATCAATGACAAGAGCCAATTACTGTGTTCCCCTTAGTATAATTTAGGCTGAGCTCCATCTTCCTGCATTGTCTCCAGTGTCCATACACTGATTTGTTCTTGGTAAACACACTAAATCACACTTTGCAGAGCTCCTGCAATCAAGAATCACTCCGTTCCCAATTTATCTCCGTGCTTCATTTCCTTTTTTGATTTTGCACAGAGGGCTAGGAAAGATTATTTTTCTGTAACTTACGAGGGGCACTTGCGGTTCATGTGATTGCACTACTAGTAAAAATAATTTTATCGATGTCATAAAAGGTTAGGGGAAGGCATGAATAGTTCTATAGAATGGACAGATTTTATCAAGACATCTGCAAAGAAGTTTGGCACAAATGTGGAGAGGTTGCACAAAACAGTACTGATCTTGTGCTACAAAAATCTTGTGCTAAAAGAATAAAAAATAATTGTATGTGTAGTAGTACAGCTTAGAAACAGAACATTAGTAGCAGGGGCTTAACTAGAAATCACTGCCTCCACCCCCAGGAAACTTTGGATGGGCACCCCCAAATCAGAAATCATGCAGCAGGCAGACACCCCCACACCCCAAAACAGAAATCAGACAGCCCCCCCCCCCTTTCCCCCCAAAAAAACATATCAAGGACAGGCAGGCGCTCACTTCTCCCCCTCACCCCTCCCTCCTCAAAACAGAAATAAGGCAGCCCCCCCCCCAAAAAAAAAAAAACATATCAGGGACAGGCGCTGACTTCTCCCCCCCCCCCTCGAAACAGAGATCAGGGACCCCCCCCCAAAAAAAATAAAACATATCAGGGACAGGCAGGTGCTCACTTCTCCTCCTAACCCCTCCCTCCTTAAGGCAGAAATCAGGCACCCCCCCCCCAAAAAAAAAACATATTAGGGACAGGCAAGAGCTTAATTCCCCCCCCCCCCCTCAAATCAGAAAACAGGCAGCCTCCCCCCTCCAAATAAAAAGCATGCCAGGGAGGGACTGGCAGGCACTCACTTCTCCCCCAACCTCCCCTTCCCCTTTCTCCCCGAAATGGGGCAGCAGGATTATAATGTGAAAAAAAAATTATATACTAACAGCAGTTCTCCCCAGTCCTGTCTCCCAGGTCCCTCTAATCTGGTTCAGACTCGTCCGCTTAGCCCCCAGACACAGCCGCAGCTGCAGGCAGGCTGTGTCACAACAATGGGGGCACAGTCTTCTTCTTCCTGTCTGCAATACGTAGAGTCGGGAAGCCTAGCGTCCTCCTGCGTGATTTAGGGAGCGGGGTGGGCCAGATATGGAATCAGGACTCCGCCCAGGTCCTAATGCCCCCCAGGTACCAGAAAAGAGTTTGTTTTCCACAGCAGCTCGCTAGTTAATGCATACGGGCAGGCCTGGGCACCTCTAGACTACCGGAACTCCCTGCGGCTGCATCCCCTTCAGGATGGATTGCTACGCCATTAATTAGTGGCAAAGAAAATAATCTCATATTGTTTTCCAGTACATGAAGAGTAAAAAAACCCTTTTTCTATGCTAAAGAGCTTCTCTGAGCTCTTCGACCCACTAGGTTGAAATACAATCCTGTTTTCTAAGGCACTTAAACAGCCAAGAAACAGTGCGAGACAGCATGAGAAAAGGCTTTACGGCAGGAAAACTCAAGGGGTCATTATTTCTGCTTTGTTTTATATCTTAAAAGGAGTGTAGTTTTAAATCTGCAACTGTGACAGTCTGATGCAATGTTATAAAAAGCTATATAACTGAAAACAAAAATGACTCTTTTCTTTGCTACTAATGTTCTATTCGTTATCCATACTACACATACACTTCATTATAACACCCTTTTTTCATATACAGACTCCCTTCCATGCAAAGGTGGTCTGTATGTTTAAAGCAAACCTGAAGTGAAAAAAACCCCTTACGATATAATGAATGGTATGTGTAGTACGGATAATGAATGCAATGTATAAATGATTTCTCCTCACTCCATGTACTGCCGTTTCCTCCATGTCCACTTTGGTGCACCATCCCCCAAATCCATGGACCATTGTGGTGCCCCACGCAAGGCACTGTTTGCCTCCCCAGGTCTCTGAACGTGGAGATCATACCCTACATTAAATTAATTTGCAAGCACCAATAAGATTATATGAGATTATATAGGTTATAGAATGATGAACCTATGTCTATAAGCAGGGCCGGATTTGTACTCTTTACCGCCCAAGTCCACTGTCACCAGTCGCCCCGCTTCAGTATAGGTAGTCAGATGACGATGACCCTACCATCTAGTATAGGCAGCCAGATGACTTTTCCCCCACCACCTCCAGTATAGGTAGACAGATACCCCCCCCCCCATCCAGTTTAGATAGCCTGATGACCCCCCCCTACCCTTCCCTCTAGTATAAAAAGCCACACAACCCTCCCCCTTCCTTATAGAAAGCCTGATGACCAGCCTCCCTTCAGTATTGGTAGCCTTCCCTCTCACCCAGCATAGCCTGCTGCCCACCCACCCCTGATCCTGTGGTGCCCTAGGCCATGGCCTATGCGGCCTTGGCTTAAATCCATCTCTGTCTAGAAGGATACACAAACTGTTACCAGGCCAGATACATCTCACCAACTTATGGAACCCAGAAAGCTTACTCCTCCTATAACAGTTAGTGCAGCTACATTACAAAACATTGCAAGGTTTCTGTACAGTCTAGGTCTTTACAGTCCAGAAAATTGTTCTCAAAAGACTTGGTACAATCAATACAGATCAAATGTAAAACAATTGCAGCTTAAAAAGCACATTAATAGCACCTGTCTATCTTACGTTGCTATTGTTATGTACATCAGCAAGCAAAGCCCATCTAGGTCACAGGTGTCAAAAGTACCATCCATCCTTTTTATTAACCTGGTGCATGCCAGTTCCTTGTGGCCTCTCATACAGTGGCTGAAATTAAAATATTTCTTAGGCAAGTAATTGCCCAACTTGTTCAGGCTTCACATGCTGTGGTTGCAGTTTCAAATGTTTTGGCAAATAAATGCAAAACATTTATGCATCTCAGATACTGGCGGCACATAAGATTTTTTTAGGTAGGTAAACACAACAACCATTTTAGACCTTTATTTGAAAAATCTAAAAACTCCATGTGATTTTTGGTGTTTACGGAAAAAGGCCTCTGTGTAAAATACATATTTTGGCCAAATATTTTGCCCTTGATCCTCCTTCGCATTGTCTTGTTTTCTGAACAGATTGTAGGGACAATTCCTTTTAAAAAAGATGTCCAGAAGGGTAACAGTAAATTCGGGCGCCTGAGGCAAGTGGACAAATCGGGCGCCGCCATTCACTCCCATAATAAATATCGTTTAATGGGCGCCCGACAGGAAAAAAGGGCGCCGGAGAAAAATAACGTTTTATAAGCGGCGTTTGGAGACTTTTACTGTTTTATAACTGCTTCTCATGATTACACATTATTTTATGATTTATAATTTTTTAAACGAAAAACAGTACAATCTTTTTTAAAACATTATTTTTAAACGAAAAACAGCACAATATTTTTTTTCACACGTTATTAATGCTTATCACAGGGGGGTCTTAGGTTTAGGCACCACCAGGGGGGTCTTAGGTTTAGGCACCAACAGGGGGGTCTTAGGTTTAGGCACCAACAGGGGGGTCTTAGGTTTAGGCACCAACAGGGGGGTCTTAGGTTTAGGCACCACCAGGGGGGTCTTAGGTTTAGGCACCAACAGGGGGGTCTTAGGTTTAGGCACCACCAGGGGAGTCTTAGGTTTAGGCACCATCAGGGGAGTCTTAGGTTTAGGCACCACCAGGGGGGTCTTAGGTTTAGGCACCAACACGGGGGTCTAGGGTTAGGGGTAGGTACAGGGAGGGTTACTTACTATTTTTTTTTAAACGTTATTATACGTTTCACTTTTTAAACGGAAGATTAACGTTTTCACAATTGCCAATTTCATGCACATTATTTAATGATTTATGACTTTATAAAACATTATTTTTAAACGAAATATAGTATATTATATTTTTAAACGTTATCCGTGTTTATCGTTTAAAACCCCGCGCCCTTTTTTCCCAGCGCCCCTTTTTAACGTACGCGTCCAGAAGGATTCTGATGTCAGCACCTGACATCACACTACGGTAGCCTTGTTGTATTGTGGAAATTCAAACAATATGAACAAATTACATGGGGAATATCAATCATTTCTTGATCTCTCTTCTATTTTTTAAGGTCCTCTTTAAATGGTTTTTGAATGTTTATAGCGTTACAGTTTGTCTAATTTTTGAACTTATTTTTTAAATAAATATAGTACGGTATATAAGCAGGGGCGTTCCTTGGGTCCTTGGAGATCGGGGGCACCTGTGGGCACTAGGTGTGAGTGTGTGTGTGTGTGTGTGTGGGGGGGGGGGGGGCAAAAGTGGGCGTGCCCATGCAATACGTGGGCATGGCCATGGGTGGGGCCAATGTACATGAACTGAGCAGCGGTGTGAGCTACAGATAACGGGCCTGCCCATCGAAATATTGGATGGAGCCCCCTGTCCTTTATTTAGATAATTTACAATCAGTACAGGCATGGATCAAAGATGTATACGCACATACAATTTTGATTGGTCAATCACTGACCAATTTTACCACCCCCATGCAGTAAGTGGGCCAACAGACAATGCATTTGATGAACAGAGCTAAAATTGGCTAATCAAAATTGTACATGCGTACTAGGCTTTACAGCTAATATTGTACATACTGAAAGTATCAGGGATCAGCATACAATACAGCTGGTTTACAATCAGTAAAGGCACAGAGTAACACCTTATACTGTAAACACTGTAGGTAGATCAGCACACAGTGCAGGCACTAGAAAACAGCGTATACTGTACATACTGTAGGCAGCAGAATTCAGCACACTGCAGCTAGCGTGCCGAAAAATACGAGGGTTATGTTGTGCGGTGCGCATATCGCGCCGCACCGAAAAATGGGTGTGGCCATGGACCAGAATGTGGGTGTGGTCACGGGTGGAGACAAATTTATATGAACTTAGCAATGGTGTGACATTAGATTAAGACAGTGGTGGCGAACCTTTTGGAGGCCGAGTGCCCAAACTGCAACCCAAAAGTCACTTATCTATCGCAAAGTGGCAACAGCTATTTAAACTAAATACTGTACAAACGTTTTAACTCATACATGAACATTATGGAAAATCCAAGTTGAAAATTAACTGTGAAGATAAACAATTTCATCCATCCTACTCCTGAAAAAATTATTCATTTTTTTTAGAACCTGCCAGTTTTATTTTCTGTTTTATAAAGCTAAAAATCCTATTGTCTCATACGATGATGATTCAGCTTTTCCCATAATCTCGCAGTTAGCAATCATGTGACCCGCAAAAAAATAATTCAGCAATCATGAGGCCCCCAACAAGACAAATTCAGCAATCATGAGGCCCCCAACATGACAAATTCAGCAATCGTGAGGCCCCCAACAAGACAAATTCAGCAATCATGAGGCCCCCAACAAACCATGATGCCCCCAAGAAGACAAATTCAGCAGTCATGAGGCACATAAATAGACAGCAATTCACATAAATAGGCAGAATACCCTCTTAATATGGTAGACACCTCTCACCTAGCTTCTGAATTCTTTCACTACTGGCTGCTGACCTGCTGTTTTTGGCTGGATTGGGGATGATGTGTGGGCTGAAATGCCTGGCAGTGATGCTGTGGCCTGGCTGGCGGTGATGTTGTGGCCGGGTTGGCTGGTGGTGATGCAGTGGCTGATGCTGTGGCTGGGTTGGCTGGCGGTGATACTGTGACCTGGCTGGCGGTAATGCTGGGCTGTGCTTGGCTGGTTGAAGTAAATGCTGGCCTGACTGGTGGTGATGCTGTGGCCTTTTTGACAGCGGTTCTGGGCTGGTTGGCTGGTGGTGATGCTGGGCTTGCATGCCTGGATAGTTTAGGTAGTGACAGGTGCCCCCTAGCTAAGGTAGCGCCAGGAGCCCCCCAGTTTAGGTAGTGACAGGAGCCCCTCCAGTTCAGGTAATGACAGGAGCCCCCAGTGTATGTAGTGACAGGTGCGTCCCAGTTCCGGTGGTGGCAGGGACCCCCTAGTGTATGTAGTGATAGGAGCCCACAGTTTAGGTAGAGACAGGAGACCCCCAGTTTAGGTAGTGAGTGACAGGGACCCCCAGGTTAGGTAGTGAGTGACAGGGATCCCCAGGTTACGTAGTGAGTGACAGAGACCCCAGGTTAATTAGTGAGTGACAGGCGCCCCCAGGTTAGGTAGTGAGTGACAGGGACCCCCAGGTTAGGTAGTAAGTGACAGGTGCCCCCAGGTTAGGTAGTGAGTGACACGGACCCCCAGGTTAGGTATTGAGTGACAGAGACCCCTAGGTTAGGTAGTAAGTGACAGGCACCTCAAAGGTTAGGTAGTGAGTGACAGGGACCCCTAGGTTAAGTTGTGAGTGACAGGTGCCCCTCAAGTTAGGCAGTGAGTGACGGGCGCCCTCCAGGTTAGGTAGTGAGTGAAAGGGACCCCAAGGTTAGGAAGTGAGTGACAGGCGCCCCCCAGGTTAGGTAGTGAGTGACAGGGACCCCCAGGTTAGGTAGTGAGTGACAGGCGCCCCCCAGCTTAGGTAGTGGCAGGGACCCCCAGTTAGGTAGTAAGTGACAGGCGCCCCCTCTCACCTGACAGGAGCAGCATCAGCTGGCGACCAGTTAGAGCGGGCACATGGACCCACCATGCTGTGTTTGCTGTATATGTGATGTCACTTCCGCATATCAGTGCGGTGTCCGCTAGGTCCTAGCTCCCGCACTAGTGGTTGCCGGCTGATCGAGGTCTGATGCTGGCAGCGGCGGCCAGCGCGGGGGGGGGGGGGGGGGGCAGCGGCGGCCAGTGGGGGGGGCAGCGGGGCACCCCAGTAAATAGATTGGGGCACCCTAGGACATGTTGGGGGCCCAGGCCCCCTAAAATAGGGCTAGCGACGCCCATGTATATAAGTAGGATGCAGCCAGGTTGTTCGGTTTGCAAAGCACATCGTTGTCCCCTTTAGCTGTGTTATTAATAATGAGCCCTCATTGGTGCTGGCTGTTTCACTGGTGTTATGGAGTATATATTATGTTGATATTCATAAAATGTGTGGATGCAGCATGTAAAATGTTCCATGAATGAGTGCTCTGCCGTGATTCCGGGCATATCATCACTATCGCTGGCATTTGTAAGTGCCGCACATCTAGACAGGCTGTACTACATTCTACATTCAGTTTTAATGGATGTTAAACTAATTTAAAACAACTGAATCCTCTGCAGCAGTCATAAACACACTGATGGGGCATCTGAGGCTAAATAAATGAAGGGGGGCCACTGGAAATTAAGCCTCTAAGCTGTCGCATCTGTTCCTCAATCTAATTTTACATGGACAAGCAAAGAGCATCCTTCTTAATAACACTACTCTGGGAATAAGTCGTATACATATATATATATATATATATATATATATATATATATATATATATATATTATAACTTGTGTCAGGCAGCTGGCAGCTAGTGCTTGTCTTTGAAGGCTTTAACAAATTAGGAGGTGGTTTCTCATGAGTTTTAGAGGGGGAAAAACATTTAAAAATAAGGTGTTGCTATTTTTGAGAAGTATATTTTCATTCTTTGAGTTATCATTAGTGCTTAATCAATAGTGTTACATTTGCTTTAAACCTGCTGATTAAGGGCTCATTTTCATCTGAGAAACTTTAGCCGGGCTTTTGGAAATGCAGCGCAGTGCGCCATCAGAGGGACAGCATAGACCGCACTGTCTGATGTTTCTATACATACATGCAAGGCATAGTTGCATACATTTCAGCACCATCCCCTTTATTGCAACTGAATAGGATCACAAGCCTATCTGGGAAAATCACAATGGCCCCAGAACCAGCATGTAACACCATATGTGAGCGCAGTCAAGCCCTGGAGCTGCCACCCCCAGGAGCCTGTCCCCAACTGCTCTGAAACTTACCAAACACACAAAGGGAAATACTCACTCCCAAACAGTCCTCTGTTGCTTACTTAAAGCCTGCAGGCTGCTTATAAGCCAATAAGAAGTGCACACACACGTTACACCTAGTCTGCAGTGATTAATCAAGCAGAAGCTGAGCAGGTCAGCCAATCGTTGGAGAGGGCTTCAGTTGCATATAGACAATGGCTATATGACCAGCAGAGGGCACCAGCGTGCAGGATATTCCCTCTCATCTGCCCCCCTCCAAACTAAACTGCATGGGAATCTACAATAAAATTAAAAACAATGGTGCACAAGCCAGCCTGGGGCCCCGGGAACTCTCACTGCCCAGGGCCCCAGAACCAGCATGTAACACCATGGGCCTGATTCACAAAGCGGTGCTAACAGTTAGCACGCTGGTGAAAAGCCCTTTATCATGCCTAAACTCCGTTTAGGCATGATAAGTTTAGGGGCTTGATTCACAAAGCGGTGCTAACAGTTAGCACGCTGGTGAAAAGCCCTTTATCATGCCTAAACTCAGTTTAGGCATGATAAGTTTAGGTGTGATAAGTTTAGGTGTGATAAGTTTAGGCATGATAAGTTTAGGTGTGATAAGTTTAGGCATGCTAAGTTTAAGCGCCAACTGCGTTAGCACCGCAGTGCACAGCTGATCAAAAGTTTTACGCTACCAAAGACTGGTGCACTTTGTATAAAGTTTAATGGCGCTGCTTTGCGTGCGGGACTTTGCAAGCGATCTAAACTTATCTAAACTTAGCATGCCTAAACTTATCACACCTAAACTTATCACACCTAAACTTATCACGCCTAAACTGGCTTTTCACCAGCATGGTGCAATGGTTATCATGCCTAAAGTCTTTTAGGCATGCTAACTGGGTTAGCACCGCTTTGTGAATCGAGCCCTAGGTGTGATAAGTTTAGGTGTGATAAGTTTAGGCATGATAAGTTTAAGCGCCAACTGCGTTAGCACCGCAGTGCACAGCTGATCAAAAGTTTTACGCTAGCAAAGTCTGGTGCACTTCGTATAAAGTTTAATGGCGCTGCTTTGCGTGCGGGACTTTGCAAGCGATCTAAACTTATCTAAACTTAGCATGCCTAAACTTATCACACCTAAACTGGCTTTTCACCAGAGTGGTGCAATGGTTATCATGCCTAAAGTCTCTAACTGGGTTAGCACCGCTTTGTGAATCGAGCCCCATATGTGAGCGCAGTCAAGCCCTGGAGCTGCCACCCCCAAGAGCCTGTCCCCAACTGCTGTGAAACTTACCAAACACACAAAGGGAAATACTCACTCCCAAACAGACCTGCTCAGCTTCTGCTTGATTAATCACTGCAGACTAGGGGCTCAATTCACAAAGCGGTGCTAACCCAGTTAGAGACTTTAGGCATGATAACCATTGCACCATGCTGGTGAAAAGCCAGTTTAGGCGTGATAAGTTTAGGTGTGATAAGTTTAGGTGTGATAAGTTTAGGTGTGATAAGTTTAGGCGTGATAAGTTTAGGTAAGTGTAGATAGCGCACAAAGGCCTCGATTCACAAAGCGGTGATAACCCAGTTATCACGCCTAAAAGACTTTAGGCGTGATGACCTTTTCACCACTGAGTTATCACCGATTTTTCCTGCTCTTCGCGCGAAGTTACCGCGCGTAAGCGCGTTCGCGCGTACGCGCGTGAGAGCGCGCGCAAAGACCCATAGGGCTTAATGGGAGCTTCGCGCGAAGCGTCGGGTGTTGCGCGAGCACTTACGCGCGTACGCGCGTACGCGCGTACGCGCGGCAACTTCGCGCGAGTTTCTTCTTATCATGCCTAAAGTGACTTTAGGCGTGATAAGGGCCTTTTCACCACGGTGCTAACACTTTGCACCGCTTGGTGAATCGAGCCCAAAGACCCGCACGCAAAGCAGCGCCATTAAACGCTATGCGAAGTGCACCGGACTTTGCTAACGCAAAACTTTTGATCAGCTGTGGTGCTAACGCAGTTGGTGCTTAAACTTATCATGCCTAAACTTATCACACCTAAACTTATCATGCCTAAACTTATCACACCTAAACGTATCATGCCTAAACTTATCACACCTAAACTTATCATGCCTAAACTGAGTTTAGGCATGATAAAGGGCTTTTCACCAGGGTGCTAACTGTTAGCACTGCTTTGTGAATCAGGCCCTAGGTGTAACATATGTGTGCACTTCTTATTGGCTTATAAGCAGCCTGCAGGCTTTATAAAGCAGCAGAGGACTGTTTGGGAGTGAGTATTTCCCTTTGTGTGTTTGGTAAGTAACGCACCATGGCCTCCTGCGTTGCAAGTGTAAATGAGGTCTTACAAAATGTTAGTAAAAGGACCCTTTTCCACTCGCAATCGCAAAGCGATTCCTTTGTAATTGCAATGTTTATCTACTTTTTTCTCTGTGTTCCAATTTGACCTGCATGCATTTTGCATGTGTTTGCTAAAAGTAGTGTGTGCGTTTGCAATTTTGTTGCAAATGATTGGACAATGATTTGAAAAAAATACAGATCACCAGTATATATAGACATGTACCAGTCAATGTAATGGTTAACCAGTGGTGCTCACCGCCAGGTCGTGATCACGCTTACGCTTGGATTCACGACCATTTTGACGCATTCCGCCTCGGACACGCTAAGCCGTGAATAGATTTTCAACCACGAAAATCTGCTTCGGCTTCGCGTGAATGCGGACAGAAATCCGCATTCACGCTCGTGAAACCCGGCGCTGAAGTCGTGGTTAGCGGAAATGCGTCAAACTATGCGGAAGTGACACATTGCAGGCCAATCAGAGGGCCCCAGCCAGGCCCTAGCAACCAATCACAGGAGGGGAGCTATGCCCTCCCCTCCTGAATATAAAGCGGCGGCCATGATGGAAAAGCTCTGTCCTTGCTAGACTGTGGTGCGGAGAGGATTATCTCCAGGCCATTGTTGTTTGAGCAAGTGCATTTATTGTGTTAAAAACAAAGCTTTTTTTTTGCTAACACTGCTCTTAGTTATACTGTACACAGTAAGCTAGTCAGGGAGTGATTGCTGTAGTTAGTTGTAGTCAGTGTAGTGTAGTGGGAGTGTGGGAGTCTAGTGATTATGTAACTGTGTGTAGTGCAGGCAGGTTCAATGCTGCAGTGTAGTCAGTGTAGTGGGAGTGGGGATTATCTGTGTGTAGTGCAGGCAGGCAGGTTAGTGCAGCTGCAGTGTTCACTTGTATATTCCAGTGACAGTTATACACTTGTACTATTTGCAGGCAGCCAGTCACACCGCCGGCGCCGCCACTCTCTGCCAGCGCTGTTCATTCATTCTGTCAGTGACCTTGTGCCGTGCCCAGTGCCCACTGCTCGCTCGCTGGCATATAAGCATCTCATTACACACTTGTATATTATTTCAGTGACAGTTATACACTTCACTTGTACTATTTGCAGGCAGCCAGTCACACCGCCGGCACCGCCACTCTCTGCCAACGCTGTTCATTCATTCTGTCAGTGACCTTGTGCCATGCCCAGTGCCCACTGCTCGCTCACTGGCATATAAGCATCTCATTACACAGTGTGACATCCTTGTGTGCCCACTGCATCCTTCAGTGACCTAGTTGTATATCCAGTGCCCACTGCTGTGCCCACTGCATCCTTCAGTGACCTTGTACTGTGCCCACTGCATCCTTCAGTGACCTAGTTGTATATCCAGTGCCCACTGCTGTGCCCACTGCATCCTTCAGTGACCTTGTACTGTGCCCACTGCATCCTTCAGTGACCTAGTTGTATATCCAGTGCCCACTGCTGTGCCCACTGCATCCTTCAGTGACCTTGTACTGTGCCCACTGCATCCTTCAGTGACCTAGTTGTATATCCAGTGCCCACTGCTGTGCCCACTGCATCCTTCAGTGACCTTGTACTGTGCCCACTGCATCCTTCAGTGACCTAGTTGTATATCCAGTGCCCACTGCTGTGCCCACTGCATCCTTCAGTGACCTTGTACTGTGCCCACTGCATCCTTCAGTGACCTAGTTGTATATCCAGTGCCCACTGCTGTGCCCACTGCATCCTTCAGTGACCTTGTACTGTGCCCACTGCATCCTTCAGTGACCTAGTTGTATATCCAGTGCCCACTGCTGTGCCCACTGCATCCTTCAGTGACCTTGTACTGTGTCCACTGCATCCTTCAGTGACCTAGTTGTATATCCAGTGCCCACTGCTGTGCCCACTGCATCCTTCAGTGACCTTGTACTGTGCCCACTGCATCCTTCAGTGACCTAGTTGTATATCCAGTGCCCACTGCTGTGCCCACTGCATCCTTCAGTGACCTTGTACTGTGCCCACTGCATCCTTCAGTGACCTAGTTGTACATCCAGTGCCCACTGCTGTGCCCACTGCATCCTTCAGTGACCTTGTACTGTGCCCACTGCATCCTTCAGTGACCTAGTTGTATATCCAGTGCCCACTGCTGTGCCCACTGCATCCTTCAGTGACCTTGTACTGTGCCCACTGCATCCTTCAGTGACCTAGTTGTATATCCAGTGCCCACTGCTGTGCCCACTGCATCCTTCAGTGACCTTGTACTGTGTCCACTGCATCCTTCAGTGACCTAGTTGTATATCCAGTGCCCACTGCTGTGCCCACTGCATCCTTCAGTGACCTTGTACTGTGCCCACTGCATCCTTCAGTGACCTAGTTGTATATCCAGTGCCCACTGCTGTGCCCACTGCATCCTTCAGTGACCTTGTACTGTGCCCACTGCATTCTTCAGTGCCATTGTAATGTGCCTGGTGCATCCTTCAGTGACCTTGTACTGTGCCCACTGCAGCCAGTGATTCATTACTATCAACATGTCTGGCAGGGTTTCGCGGGGTGAGAGGAAAGGGAGTTCAATTGCCTCAGCCACTTCTGGGACTGCTCCACGTCCAGGGAGAGGACGCCCAGCTGTACGTGGTCGTGATGCAGCAAAAAGGGGGGCAGCAAAGCCTGGGCCGAGTCAGCGGACGCCATTGTCCAAATATTTTAAAGTTTCTGGTCCCCGTGTGGTGGTTGAGCAAATGGAACCTGACGTACTCATGGACATCATGACTTCCTCCCAGACCTCTACTGTGAGCACCACTCCAAGCAGCAGCAGCAGCAGCCAACGTCCCACGCTTGTTGTGACATCCACCCCAGCACCCACTGGTCAGCAGCCCTCCCAGGATGACAGCGTTCTGTCCCTCAGTCCGGCATCTGGGAACCTGCTGATGCAAGAAGCTCAGGACTTACTGGGGACTGATGTGGCAGAGATTGAGATCGGGCCACAATCACAAGCGTTGTTGAGTTCTGGTGATGAAGAAGAGAGGTCTGTGTCTGGGGATGTAGGGACAGAAGAGGAGGCGGGGGAGTCAGAGGAAGAGCTGGATTATGATGATGCTGCTGATGATGACGACGTTGTGGACCCTAACTATGCGCAGCCTGCTGAGTCCGGGGAAGAATGGTCAGAGCAGGATGACGAGTCACCTTGGCCTAGGCAAGGATATCGCCATATGTCAGGCAGGGGCAGGGGCATCGGCAGCAGTGGGCGTGGAGGAAGTAGACAGGACACTGCTTCAGCCGGCACCACCACCATGCAACCCCCGGCAACTACTACCACACATTGTTCCGCTGCACCCTCTGCTAGTGGGGGCCGCAGTAAATTAAAGTCACCAGTGTGGGATTGCTTTGACGAATGTACTGATGACAAAAGGTATGCGGTGTGCAGGTTATGCAGCAAAAGATTGAGCCGTGGGAAAAGTCTGAGCAAGATGGGTACCTCATCCCTCCAGGGCCACCTGAGAAGCCGCCACTGCCGCGAGTATGCGGAGTTTAAGAGGAAGCAGGCACTGCTGGCAGGGGTTCCTGAGAGCAGAAGGCCCACCAGTGCAGCAGCATCATCCCTCCCTCAGGGTAGTGAATCCCCCACAGCAGCAGCAGTAGTAGCACGCAAGCGCTCTTTCACCTCGGCTACTCAGGACACAGACATTGAGGCTGGCAGCCAGTGGTCGTCTCTCTCCTCTGTCTCCCCTGCATCCCAGCGTCGTCAGATTTTCAGGGTCTGACCAAGCCTCTGCCTCCAAGCCAAAGGCTGATCCGCAAACTAAATGGCTTGCTGGCCCGGGCCATGGCATCACAGCTGCTTCCCTACTCCCTGGTGCAGGAGGGGAGCGCCATGCGGATGCTGCTCCAATTTGGCATCCCCGAGTGGCAAGTCCCCAGTCGCCACTATTTCAGCAGGAGCGCGATCCCAGCACTCCACAAGTTTGTGGTGGAAAACGTGGCCCGTTCCCTGGACTACTCTGTGGGCAAGCGGGTCCACGTGACCATGGACTCGTGGAGTAGCAGATTTGGGACAGGTCGCTACCTGTCCTTTACGGCCCACTGGGTGACACTGATGGAAGGGAGGGAGGACAAGAGCGCATCAGCCCAGCTAGTGGTGCCACCACGGGGGATCAGGGGGGATGCAGAAGGGTCCTGTCACGACACTCCCTCTGCACCCGGAAAGCAAGCCCGCCTCGGCAGCAGCAGCGCCAAGCCTCGGCACTGCCAAGCCCTTTTAAAATTGGTGACCCTGGGGAAGGAGAGGCTTACGGCCACCAACGTCCTGGCCGCCCTCAGGAAGCAGGAGCGGAGGTGGCTGACCCCCAGAGGCCTGGAAGTGGGGTATGTGGCAGCCGATAACGGGGCCAACCTGGTGGCAGCAATGCAGCAGGGAAACCTACAGCACATCCCCTGCTTGGCCCACGTGCTCAATCTTGTGGTGCAGCGCTTCTTGCGCACCTACCAGGGGATTAGCGAGCTGCTGCAGGATGCCCGGGCGGTGGTACGCTTTTTCCGCCTGTCAGCCACTGCCTCTGCACTCTTGTCCACCTTACAGCAGCAGTATGGAAGGCCACAACACCGGCTGATCATCGACATGCCAGTTCGCTGGAATTCGACTCTGGCCATGTTGGAGCGGCTGTGTCAGCACAGGCTGGCTCTTAGGGCCTACATGCTAGACCCAAGTGTCCCCAGCAACCAGCAAGTCCCCATGATTATATAAAGTCAGCGCAGGTCTATAGTAATACAGCTTTTGTCATTTTCTGGTATACAGGATCTTCGAACAAAAAGGTAAAGAAGCAAGGCTTACCAGATTCCAACAACCCACATTATAAGGTTGTAAACGAGTTTGATAGATGGTCCGCAGAACTTTCAAATGGTGTCGTTTCACCAGCGATGTTGCACACCACAGATTCCTCCGGAATATATTAGATATCCTGAGGTTGCAGAGACTCGCCAAAGAGGAGTCCAGTAGGATAGTGACATGAAAGAGATGTACGGCACATCTAAGTGTAAACCGTCTTTATTACATAACAATTTAAAAGCAAGGATAAAAGAAACTCACATACGGGGCCCGTGCACTGGGAACCCCGAAAAAGTAGCGCGCATAAAATGGTCAATAGAACACCTCAAATAAAATGGTGCCGCCTGTCGCCTTCCCTAGGGTGCATTTAATTTTTTGGCCAGCACTATGACGCTGTGCTACTACTACTACCACCAGTATGTTGCCATGGTCCTTCTGTGCTGCTGAACTGACCGCCCGCATTGTCCTCCTCCTCCTGACTCAGTCGCTTCCACCAATGTACTCTGTCTGCGTTCACACTGCCCGGGTCACCGGGTGCATTTAATTTTTTGGCCAGCACTATGACGCTGTGCTGCTACTATTACCACCAGTATGTTGGCATGGTCCTTCTGTGCTGCTGCTGCTGAACTGAACGCCCG
Organism: Hyperolius riggenbachi; assembly: GCF_040937935.1. Taxonomy (NCBI): domain Eukaryota; kingdom Metazoa; phylum Chordata; class Amphibia; order Anura; family Hyperoliidae; genus Hyperolius; species Hyperolius riggenbachi. The sequence goes on along the minus strand of NC_090656.1, from coordinate 79,415,022 downwards.
CATTGTCCTTCTCCTCCTCCTGACTCAGTCGCTACCACGGTACCACCAATGCACTCTGTCTGCGTTATCACTGCCCGGGTCACCGGGTGCATTTAATTTTTTGGCCAGCACTATGACACTGTGCTACTACTACTACCACTAGTATGTTGGCATGGTCCTTCTGTGCTGCTGCTGCTGAACTGACCGCCCGCATTGTCCTCCTCCTCCTGACTCAGTCGCTTCCCGCTGCTGCACTCTGCGTTCACACTGCCCGGGTCACTGGGTGCATTTAATTTTTTGGCCAGCACTATGACGCTGTGCTGCTACTACTACCACCAGTATGTTGCCATGGTCCTTCTGTGCTGCTGCTGCTGCTGAACTGAACGCCCGCTTTGTCCTCCTCCTCCTCCTGACTCAGTCGCTACCACGGTACCACCAATGCACTCTGTCTGCGTTATCACTGCCCGGGTCACCGGGTGCATTTAATTTTTTGGCCAGCACTATGACACTGTGCTACTACTACTACCACCAGTATGTTGGCATGGTCCTTCTGTGCTGCTGCTGAACTGACCGCCCGCATTGTCCTCCTCCTCCTGACTCAGTCGCTTCCCGCTGCTGCACTCTGCGTTCACACTGCCCGGGTCACTGGGTGCATTTAATTTTTTGGCCAGCACTATGACACTGTGCTACTACTACTACCACCAGTATGTTGCCATGGTCCTTCTGTGCTGCTGAACTGACCGCCCGCATTGTCCTCCTCCTCCTGACTCAATCACTTCCACCAATGTACTCTGTCTGCGTTCACACTGCCCGGGTCACCGGGTGCATTTAATTTTTTGGCCAGCACTATGACGCTGTGCTGCTACTACTACTACCAGTATGTTGCCGTGGTCCTTCTGTGCAGCTGAACTGACCGCCCGCATAGTCCTTCTCCTGACTCAGTCGCTACCACCACTGCACTCTGCGTTCACACTGCCCGTGTCCACTGACAACTCTGCTGCGATGTCATTGCTAATTGCTGCAAAAAAAAAAAAAACTCATTACAAAAACCTCTCTGGGGCCTTTTTGGCGTCAGCCACTCATCCTCCTCCAGCGGTACCTTCGCCGCCAAATGCCATCGCCTTCACCTCTTTGCTTGCTTAACGTGTATATCCCTTTTTAAAACCACGTATTACCAATTAATAGCCCCATTTACAGTGGTGATTTGTCTTTAAAAGCCATTAAAAAAGAAATTGGGGGAATTTTTTATGTTGAAGTTATGTTGCCCCTTATCACCTCGATAATCCATGCAATTTGGGGGATTGTAGCATGTATGGGGGCTTTGTTATTAACGTTAAAAGAAATTCCGCCTCTGGGCGGGAATCCACGCGTGATTACGCCATTCACGGCAGAAAATCCGCGTGGTTGCGTGGACGCGGACGAAAATCCGCATGCGGCGGGGCCGAATGCGGATTTTTTTTTGCAAACACGCGGATTGCCGAATTCGTGGATGAGGCACATCCGAGCACCCCTGTGGTTAACCACGTGAGGACAACAGTCTTTTCGCCCCTTAAAGAGGAACTGTAACATAAAAATATCCCCTGGGGGGTACTCACCTCGGGTGGGGGAAGCCTCCGGATCCTAATGAGGCTTCCCACGCCGTCCTCCATCCGTCAGGGGTCTCGCTGCAGCCCTCCGTGGAGTCCGGGCAGCGGTGACGTCATTATTTACCTTCCTGGCTCCTGCGCAGGCGCTCTGACGGCTGTCGGCTCCGAACTACACGGAAATACCCGATCGCCGTCGGGTCCGCTCTACTGCGCAGGCGCAAGTTTCCTGCGCCTGCGCAGTAGAGCGGACCCGAATGAGATCGGGTATTTCCGTGTAGTTCGGAATGGAAAGCCGCCACAGCGCCCCCGCTGGAGCCAGCAAAGGTAAATATTGAAATGACAGTCGGCACAGTCGCCGGCTGTTCGGAGGGCTGCGGAGAGACCCCCGTGGGACAGAGGACGGCGTGGGAAGCCTCATTAGGATCCGGAGGCTTCCCCCACCCGAGGTGAGTACCCCCCAGGGGATGTTTTGAATGTTACAGAGTCTCTTTAAGGACCAGAGCCTTTTTTTCCATTCAGACCACTGCAGCTTTCACAGTTTATTGCTCGGTCATACAACCTACTATCTAAATTAATTTTCCCCTACTTTTCTTGTCACTAATACAGCTTTCTTTTGGTGCTATTTGATTGCTGCTGAGAATTTTACTTTTTATTATATTCATCAAAAAAGACATGAATTTTGTCAAAAAAATGATTTTTTTTTACTTTCTGTGCTGACATTTTTCAAATAAAGTAAACTTTCTGTATACATTTTTGTCCAAATTTATTGTGCTAGATGTCTTTGATAAGTGTATATTTATTGGTTTGGGTAAAAGTTATAGCGTTTACAAACTGTGGTGCCAAAAGTGAATTTTCCTATTTTGAAGCATCTTTGACTTTTCTGACCACCCGTCATGTTTCATGAGGTGCTGAAATTCCAGGATAGTATAAATACCCCCCAAATGACCCCATTTTGGAAAGAAGACATCCCAAAGTATTCACTGAGAGGCATGGTGAGTTCATAGAAGATTTTATTTTTTGTCACAAGTTAGCAGAAAATGACACTTTGTGACAAAAAAAAAAAAAATGAAATCTGCCACGGACTCACTATGCTCCTCTCTGAATGGAAGCAGCAGATTTGGGCGCATGAGACAAGTGGACAAAAAGGGAGCCCCATTCACTCCCATTATAAATATCGTTTAATGGACGCCAAACAGGGAAAAAAGGGCACCGGAGATTATTAACGTTTTACAAACGGCGCCCGGAGATTTTTAATGTTTTATAACTGTGCTTGTGATGATTTACGTTTAGAAAATGAGCCTGTGACGAATAACGTTTATAAAAATACTAAACATATTTATCCTATTTAATTAAAACATTATTTTACATTTTAACCCTTACTATTTGTAAAACGTTATTATTAACAAAATAAAGCGATCAGTACGTAACGTAAATTGCAATATATTTTTTACAATCACTATTTGTAAAACCTTTCTAAAACATTATTATCCACCCAAAAAAAAATATTTAAATTTTTTTATTTAAATTTTCCATTTATTCATGTTTGTAAAACATTATTATCCATAGGGGGTCTTAGGTTTAGGCACCACCAGAGGGGTCTTAGGTTTTGGCATCCCCAGGGGGGTCTTAGGTTTAGGCACCCCCAGGGGTGTCTTAGGTTTAGGCACCCACAGGGGGGTCTTAGGTTTAGGCACCACCAGGGGGGTCTTAGGTTTAGGCACCAACAGGGGGTCTAGGGGTTAGGGATAGGTACAGAGAGGGCTTTGGGGTGGTTAGTTTTAGGCACCACCAGGGGGGTCTTAGGTTTAGGCACCACCAGGGGAGTCTTAGGTTTAGGCACCCCAGGGGGTCTTAGGTTTAGGCACCACCAGGGGGGTCTTAGGTTTAGGCACCACCAGGGGGGTGGTTAGGGTTAGGCACCACCAGGGGGGTCTTAGGTTTAGGTACCACCAGGGGGTCTAGGAGGGTTCTATGTGAGAGTAGGGTTAGGTATAGTTTTAGTACAATTTTAATAATACTAATCAACAGTTATTATGAATGTACTATCATTAATATCATTGTTATAAACAATATTTTCACATTTTATTATAATAATAAACGATACATCAAGATTATTCATAGCAATATATAATTATAATGTTTAAACAAATAATACTGTTTTTTTAACAAACGTACCCGTATTTCGCGCCGTATAAGACGCTCCGGCATATAAGACGCACCCAGGTTTAGAGGGCAAAAACCAGAAAAAAAAAAGATTTATACTAAACCTGGTGCGTCCATATTCCAGGAGAGTCTTGTACATGTTACCCTCAAATGTTGTCCTCCTGTGTCCCATTGTCTCCCCATGTGTCCCCAATACCTGCCCCATGTGTCCTCTGTGTCCCTCATACATGCCCCATGTGTCACCCATGCCTGCCCCATGTGCTTGTGTCCCCCATGTGTCACCTATGCATGCCTCATGTGTCCCTCATGTGCCTGTGTCCCCCATGCCTGCCGTGTCCTCTGTGTGTCCCTAATGCCTGCTCCATGTGCCTGTGTCCCCATGTGTCACCTATGCATGCCTCATGTGTCCCTCATGTGCCTGTGTCCCCCATGCCTGCCGTGTCCTCTGTGTCCCTTATGCCTGCCCCATGTGCCTGTGTCCCCCGTGTGTGTTTGTAAATTGTGGCTGCACCCGACTGTTGCCTCTGCCCGCTCCCCATGCCTGTAATGTGCCGGCGTGTGTAATAAGTTCCCTCCCGCTGTGTGGCTGATCTCTGCGTGCCCCCGCGAGTGTCTAATATGCCCGCTCCCCCGCCTGCCTTATCTCCCTCCCCCATGTGAATGCTGGCCCCCCGGGTGTTAATCTGCAGCGGCTTACCTCTCCGCCATGCCCGCGAGGATTGGAGACCTCTTTCACAGCCGCGCATCTCGCTCTAGTGATCGGCATGTGATGATTGCGTCATCATCACATGCCGATCACTAGAGCGAGATGCGCGGCTGTGAAGGAGGTCTCCAATCCTCGCGGGCATGGCGGAGAGGTAAGCCGCTGCAGATTAACACCCGGGGGGGCCAGCATTCACATGGGGGAGGGAGATAAGGCAGGCGGGGGAGCGGGCATATTAGACACTCGCGGGGGCACGCAGAGATCAGCCACACAGCGGGAGGGAACTTATTACACACGCCGGCACATTACAGGCATGGGGAGCGGGCAGAGGCAACGGTCTGGTGCAGCCACACAGGCAGGGAATTCCCGACGTGGCGGCGGGTCGCGGTCCGTATCGGCGGGCGTTTCTAAGTCGGGAATTACCTGCCTTTGCCGTATAAGACGCAGGGACTTTTTCCCCCTATTTTTTGGGGAGAAAAAGTGCGTCTTATACGGCGAAAAATACGGTAATTATAAGTTTCAGTTTAGAAACAGGGAAGATTAACATTTTAAGAATTGACGATTTCATACACATGTATAGTTAGGTAGAACAAAAGAATAAGGTGTGGCACATCCCATCTAATGAGTGGAGATCACAGGTAACACTCACACTGACCAATGTAACTGCACTTGAACTATAGAACCAACTGTCACTGGACGTGTGCTCCGCTATCAACAGGAAGGAACAATTCAGTACATGATTCAATAAAACAGCAGGGGCGTGCACCTTCCGTCCAAGGCTTTATTTCCATACAAGTGACAGCATTACAGTCCATATGCCATTTCAGCGCTTCAGTGTGCAAAGTTGTACACAATAAAAGAACTATCATATCAAGCTTACGTGTCCATCTGTGTGGTTGGTCAGTGGGATGGAGGTGGGTGGTAGGCACAGAGGTGGTGAGCAACGGCCGGGGAGGGGTCTGGGGGGGGGGGTCTCAGGTCGTTCTGAGGGTGTGGGTGGGTGATTGGGTGCCCTAGGGGCAGATAGGGGTCTGATCTGATGGGTAGCAGTGACAGGTGGTGACAGGGGGTGATTGATGGGTAATTAGTGGGTGAGTAGAGGAGAGAACAGATGTAAACAATGCACTTGGGAGGTGATCTAACGTCGGGTCTGCGGGTGATCTGATGGTGTGGGTGGGTGATCAGATTGCCCGCAAGGGGCAGGTTAGGGGCTGATTGATAGGTGGCAGTGACAGGGGGTGATTGATGGGTGATTGACAGGTGATTGACAGGTGATCAGTGGGTTATTACAGGGAAGAACAGATGTAAATAATGCACTGGTGAATTGATAGGGGGGGGGGGGGTCTGAGGGCAATCTGAGCGTGTGGGCGGGTGATTGGGTGCCTGCAAGGGGCAGATTAGGGTCTAATCTGATGGGTAACAGTGACAGGTGGTGATAGGGTGTGATTGATGGGTGATTGATGGGTAATTAGTGGGTGTTTAGAGGAGAGAACAGATGTAAACAATGCACTTGGGAGGTGATCTGACGTCGGATCTGTGGGCGATCTAACGGTGTGGTGGGTGATCAGATTGCCCGCAAGGGGCAGGTTAGGGGCTAAATGATGGGTGGCAGTGACAGGGGGTGATTGACAGGTGATTGACAGGTGATTGACAGGTGATCAGTGGGTTATTACAGGGAAGAACAGATGTAAATAATGCACTGGTGAATTGATAAGGGGAGGTCTGAGGGCAATCTGAGCGTGTGGGCGGGTGATTGGGTGGCCGCAAGGGGCAGATTAGGGTCTAATTTGATGGGTAACAGTGACAGGTGGTGATAGGGTGTGATTGATGGGTGATTGATGGGTAATTAGTGGGTGTTTAGAGGAGAGAACAGATGTAAACAGTGCACTTGGGAGGTGATCTAACGTCGGATCTGCGGGCGATCTGATTGTGTGGGTGGGTGAACAGATTGCCCCGCAAGGGGCAGGTTAGGGGCTGATTGATGGGTGGCAGTGACAGGGGGTGATTGATGGGTGATTGACAGGTGATTGACAGGTGATCAGTGGGTTATTACAGGGGGATAGAGGCATACAGTACACGGGGGGGGAGGGGTCTGGGGGGGTGTCTGGGGAGAATCTGAGGGGTGGGGGTGATCAGGAGGGAGAAGGGGGCAGTTTAGGGCATAAAAAATAGCGTTTACAGATAATGACAGGGAGTGACTGATGGGTGATTAGGTGGGTGATTGGGTGCAAACAGTGGTCTGGGGGGTGGGCGGGGGGGGGGGGTCTGAGGGGTGCTGTGGGCGATCGGAAGGAAGGGGGGGAGATCAGTGTGCTTGGGTGCAGACTAGGGTGGCTGCAGCCTGCCCTGGTGGTCCCTTGGACACTGGGACCACCAGGGCAGGAGGCAGCCTGTATAATAGGCTTTGTATACATTACAAAGCCTATTATACACTTTGTCAGCGGCGATCGGGCAGCTAGTAACCCGCCGGCGCTTCCGAACGGCCGGCGGGTTACAGAGCAAGGGGGTGGAGCCTGTCGACGGTGGCTGATCGCGTCACAAATGATGCGATCGCCGCATAACCACGCCCGCCGCCGCCACCGCCGATGGGTGGATTGCGGTCGTTTAGGCCCCGCCTTTGCCGCCGCCCATCGGCTGGGGGTGGTCCTCAAGTGGTTAAGCGCTTTGCCTCTGACATAGGAGACCTAGGTTCAAATCTTGGCTCTTCCCATTTCAGTAAGCCAGCATCTATTCAGTAAGGATTTCTTGGGCGAGACTCCCTAACACTGCTACTGCTAACTGAGTTCCCTCTAGTGGCTACCTCACAAACGCATTGAGTCCGACAGGAGAAAAGCGCTATACAAATAGTGGAACTATTAGTAGTGTGTGGTGGAGTGTCTTGCTCTTTACCTGAGACTACCAGGAGACTACCTACTGGGAGTTAAGAAGCCACCTGGACAATTCCTTTGGAAACACCTGGATGAGCATGGCCAGGTAAGACAAATAGATCTGCAAAATGAGACTACCAGGAGACATCCTACCAGGATTTAAGAAGCCACCTGGACAAGTTCGTCAGATACACCTGGATGAGCATGGCAAGGTAAGACAAATGGTTTTGCATGAAGAGACTACTAGGAAACTACTTATTGGGATTAAGAAGCCACCAGGACAAGTTCTTTGGATACACCAGATTGAGCATGGCCAGGTAAGACAAATGGATTTGCATAAAGAGACTACCAGGAGACTACCTACTGGGATTAAGAAGCCACCAGGGCAAGTTCTTTGGATACACCAGAATGAGCATAGCCAGGTAAGACAAATACATTTGCATAATGTAATATTTTTAAACATCTGTGCTTCCACTGTTTCCCTGTACCTGTCATACTCTGTGCCATCTATATCACCTTCCATTATTCTCTTACCTATGACTCTTTCTATCACTCTCTGGACCTTCTGTCACTTTTTACCAATTTCAGTCCCCTTAGTGTCTGTACTGTTCCACCTCTCTATGCCTTATGAAAACCTTATGTCCCCATGATGCCACATCTGTCCCCGCCTGTGCACAGCACCTGTACCTATAGTGTTTCCTACAGTATACTTTATTGCTATAGTACTACATTTTTTAAACCTGTTTGTTGTAGAAGTGACTGTCCATTAACATGTTGTTTATGGTATTAGAAAAAAAAGCATCTCCTGGTATAGCAGTTTATTAAAGTAAACCTGTGGGGAAAAGAGTACTTACCTCAGGAGGGGCCTTTGGATCCAAATAGGGCTTCCCCTATGCTCTCCAGCCAGCTGGATCTAGCGCTGAATCTTCCGAAACAGACTCTCACAATAATATTTACAATTGCCGCGGTGCACTTGTGCAGTAGCAGCTCTCCGCTTGGGTTCCCTGGCAACCCTTATGGGGGGGGGGTCTCACTAGCTATCTATACAGGGGGTATTAGGTTGTAATTTGAATACTAGGCACTAGAGAGACCTCCCCAAGCAGACTCAAAATAGTCAGTTATCAGTACAAAAATGTATTCATTTGTAAATGTAAAAATGCAACGCGTTTCTACTGATAACTGACTGTTTTGAGTCTGCGTGGGGAAGTAAGTCCACCAACTACCTCCCTTTTTAAACACTTCTTAAATATTTTACTCTAATCTGGCACCTCTGTACACATTACAACCTAATATCTCAAGTCCACCCTTGGTGGAGGGGTGTCTCCCCTGTGTTTTTTCCTGTCTACAGACTGAGACTTTTAACCCGAGTGAGGTCGGGTCTAATCTTTCCACCTGCCATTACAGTGATTGCCTTAGTGGTAACCCACGTTTCTTATTCTATTTATGAGACACACTATCTGGTGCTAATATACTCTCTCTCTTTTTGTTTTTTAAGCTATACAGAGGGATGGGGGGGGCTAACTGGCTATGCATACTGCGGAGGGGAAGCTTCCTGGCTACAAATAGAGAGGGGAGGGATGACATTAAAGGAACCCTGAGCAGTCATTACAAATTAAATTGTGACCGTATGCCGCAAGGTTCTCTGGCATCCTCCTGGCTACTTTCCCGCTCCTAGCTGGTAGCTCTGTTATTGTATGACTTTGTTTTGAAGTGGTCAGGGCTGCTTCCCGCTTTGCCTATACACATCATCAGGACTGCCGGCGACTAGAGATGGCCCGAACGGTTCGACTGTGAACCGATTCGCGCACTTCGGTGGTTCGCGTTCGCAATGGAACGCAAACTGCATGCGAGTTCGACCCGCCCCCTATACTACATCATTAGGGTCAACTTTGACCCTCTACATCACAGTCAGCAGACACATGGTAGCCAAACAGGCTACACTCCCTCCTGGAGCCCCCCCCCCCCCCCTTATGAAAGGCAGGCAGCGTCGGCCATTTACCTCACTCGTGTGGCTGCAGTAATTAGAGAAGGGAGAGCTTGCTGTAGAGAGACATAGGGAAAGCTTAGTTAGGCTCTTGTTAGGCTTGTTAGCTTGCTCCTTGCTGATACTTATTGCTAAAAAGCACCCCTCAACAGCTCTTTTGAGAGCTAATGTTGTTCTTGTGATCTATTTATTTTTGTGTGTGTGTGTCCCACAGACACTTGCATATACAGCCCTGCCAGTCAGTCGCAGCTGGCCCTTGGCCCCTTGGTAATTCCTATTGTGCCACTGCCAGGCCCAGCACATTCAGTGACTACCTGTTCATGGTACCTGTGTGTGTGACAGCTGCACATTTGTAATACCAATCCCTGTGTACCTGTTCAGTGCACCTACCTACGTGACCGCACGCAGTGTTATAGTATATACCATTCACTGCACCTGTTCACGGTACCTGTCTGTGTGACAGCTGCACATTTGTAATACCAATCACTGCATACCTGTTCAGTGCACCTACCTACGTGACCGCACGCAGTGTTATAGTGTATAGTAGTCACTTCACCTGTTCACGGTACCTGTGTGTGTGACAGCTGCACATTTGTAATACCAATCACTGCATACGTGTTCAGTGCACCTACCTACGTGATCGCACACAGTGTTATAGTATATACCAGTCACTGCACTTGTTCATGGTACCTGTGTGGGTGACAGCTGCACATTGTATTGATACCAGTCACTGCATACCTGTTCAGTGCACCTACCTACATGACCGCATGCAGTGTTATATTAAATACCAGTCACTGCACCTGTTCACGGTACCTGTGTGTGTGACAGCTGCACATTTGTAATACCAATCACTACATACCTGTTCAGTGCACCTACGTGACCGCACTCAGTGTTATATTATATACCAGTCACTGTATATCTGTTCACGGTTCCTGTGTGTGTGACAGCTGCACATTTATAATACTAGTCATTGCATAATTGTTCACAGTACCTGTGTGACCGCACGCTGTTTAATATACAAGTCCGCGCATACCTGTTAACTGCACCTGTGTGACAGCTGCACATTGCATTGTAATTCCAGTCACTGCATACCTTTCACTGCACCTTTGTGACTGCACATTGTATTAGTCAAGTTAGTGCATACCTTTCACTTCATCACCCCCTATATGGACAAAACAACAGGCAGAGGCAGACCCAGAGGCAGGCCACTCGGCAGGCCTGTTCGAGGTCGTGCTGATGTGATTTCGTGCGGCCCTAGACCAAAGTACAGTGCTCAGAAGAAGGCATGTCCCATCAACTCCCAAGATTGTCAGGACGTGGTTAACTATTTAAAACAGAACACCTCATCTTCCGCAGCCACCAGCGCTACTACAAGCACCACATCTGCTGCATTTGACACTTCGCAGAAGTTATTTGGTGGGGAATTAACTGATTCACAGCTATTATTGTTACAACAAGATGAAAACGCTAAGCTGGTTACACCACCTCATATGTCTGAGTTAAGTGACACTATGGATGTAAGGTGTGAGGAGGAGGATGATGAAGTACCTGCTGTTGGTGCAGTTTTGGAGGTTTCTGATGCAAACGAAGCTGGGGAGGATGATTATGATGATGATGATTATGATGATACGGATGTCACGTGGGTTCCCAATAGAGGAGATGAACAGGGGGACAGTTCAGAGGTGAATCAGAGAGGAGTAGGAGGGGACGAGTTCCTGAAAGAAGCAGGGGGAGCTCGTTGTCAGAAACAGCTGGTGGCAGTGTCTGGTGCCATGCATTGCCACCTATAGACAGCCAGCCAACATGCCCTTCAACGTCAGTTGCTGACGCCACCATAGTGCCCACATCCCAGGGCTCAGCGGTGTGGACATTTTTTGTGTGTGTCTGTCTCAGATGAGAGCAATGCCATCTGTTCTCTCTGCCACCAAAAATTGAGCCATGAAAAGGCCAACACCCGCGTAGGGACAACTGCCTTATGAAGACACATGGAGAAAAGGCACAAACTGCAATGGGAAGACCACCTGAGGAAAAGCAGCACACAAAAGCAAAGCCAACCTCCTTCTCCTCTTCCTACTTCAGGTGCATCATCTTCAGCCGCTTTCTCCCTTGCACATTCACAATCACAGCCACCCTCCTCCACTCCGACTCTCACCTTGACCGGTTCCTGCTCCTCTGCCCACAGCAGCAGCCAGGTGTCCATGAGGGAAATCTTTGAGCGGCGTCTGACAGCTGGCTCGGAACTGTTAGCTTGCCAGCTGTTACCATACCAGCTGGTGGACTTTGAGGCCTTCCGAAAATTTGTGGCCATTGGGACACCGCAGTGGAAGAAACCAGGCTGCAATTATTTCTCAAAAAAGGCGATACCCAAAGTGTACCGTGAAGTTGAAAGGCAAGTGGTGTCATCTCTGGCACACAGCGTTGGGTCAAGGGTCCATCTGACCATGGATGCCTGGTCTGCCAAGCACAGTCAAGGCAGGTACATTACTTACACAGCCCATTGGGTCAACCTGGTGACCGCTGGCAAGCAGGGAGTACGTGGCTGTGCGGCGGACCTAGTTGTGACACCTCCACGGCTTGCAGGCAGGCCTGCTGCCACCTTCTCTCTTTCTCCTCCTATTCCTCCTGCTACATCCTCTTTGCTCTCATCGTCATCCTCCTCCTTGGCTGAGTGGCAGTATAACTCTACTGGTGCTGCGATCTCCTCTCCAGCTACACAGCCCCAGCTCCCCAGGGCTTATGCTGCATGCCAGGTATGACGGTGTCACGCCATATTAGACATGTCTTGCCTCAAAGTGGAGAGTCACACTTGAGCAGCTCTCCTGGCTGCTCTTCACAAACAGGTGCATCAGTGGCTGACCGAGATCGGCAACGTGGTGTGTGACAATGGCAGCAATCTCATTTCGGCTTTGAATTTGGGAAAGTTGACACACATACCCTTCATGGCACAGGTGCTGAATCTAATAATTCAGAGATTTGTGTGTAAGTACCCAGGCTTACATGACGTCCTGAAGCAGTCTAAGAAGGTGTGTGGGCATTTCAGGCGATCTTACACGGCCATGGCACGCTTGGCTGATATTCAGCGGAGAAACAACTTGCTGGTGAGGTTCTAGATTTGTGATAGCCCGACTCGCTGGAATTAAACGCTCCTGATGTTTAACCACCTGCTACAACAGGAGAAAGCCGTCACCCAGTATCTCTACAACTACAGTGAAAGATCATGCCTTGGGGAGATGGAGATGTTCTGGCCGAAGTACTGGACACTCATGCGAAATACCTGCAGCCTCATGCGGCCGTTTGAGGAGGTGACAAACATGGTGAGTCGCAGTGAAGGCGCCATCAGTGACTTTATCCCATATGCTTTCTTCCTGGAGCGTGCCATGCGTAGAGTGGTGGATCAAGCTGTGGAGGAGCGTGAACAGAAACAGTTACAGGAACAGGAGGAAGAGTTGTGGCATCAATTCTCAGCAGAACCAGATGTTTCCTCAACACCTGCGGCAGCACAGAGGGGGGAGGAGGAGGAGGAAGAGTCGTGTGGGGAAGAGGAGTCAGATGATGAGGAAAGTGTTTTTTTTTTTTTTAGGAGGAGGCGGGAGAACAAATGCAGCAGGCATCGCATGGGGCTTGCGCTGCTCAACGTTCCCGTGGTATTGTTCGTGGCTGGGGGGAGGAGAAGAACTTACCTGACATCACTGAGGAAGAGCAAGAGGAGATTGCTAGTACATCTGCATCCAAATTTGTGCAGATGGCCTCTTTCATGCTGTCCAGCCTGTTGAGGGACCCCCCGTATAAAGAAACTCAAGGGGAATGACCTGTACTGGGTGGCCACGCTACTAGACCCTCGGTATAAGCACAAAGTGGCGGAGATGTTACCAACTCACCTAGAGGCAGAAAGGATGCAGCACTTGCAGAACAAGCTGACAACTATGCTTTACAGTGTGTTTAAGGGTGATGTCACAGCACAACGGAATAAAGGAACCACTGTCAGTAATCCTTCTCCCATGTCCTCGCAGGTAAGGACAGGACGCTCCAGTGATCTCGTGGTGATGTTGGATATGCGGACATTCTTTAGTCCAGCCTTAGCCCTTCCGGATCCACCCTCCACCAACGCCTGGACCGACTACTTGGCCTTAAGTCTGGATGTAGACACTATGAGCAGCGATGAATCCCTGGACTACTGGGTGCGCAGGCTTGACCTGTGGCCAGAGATGTCACAATTTGCCATCCAACTTCTGTCTTGCCCTGCCTCAAGCGCCCTGTCAGAAAGGACCTTCAGCGCAGCTGGAGGCATTGTCACTGAGAAGAGAAGTTGCCTAGGTCACAAAAGTGTTCAGTACCTCACCTTTATCAAAATAAGGCATGGATCCTGCAGGGCTACTGCTCGCCCGAAGACTAAGTCAGTCCCCACACACAGCATCTCTGCCTGCACGCCGTGTGACTGCCTTCCCCAAGACTAAGTCGCTCCCCACACAGCATCTCTCCCTGCAGGCCACTTGACTGCCTTCTGCACCACCACCAACAGGGTCCAGGACTCCAGGCGGATTCCTGAATTTTTAAGGCTGCTGCTAGCAGCAGCCGATATAATAATTTTTCTGGTGCGTGTACATGCCTGCCCAATTTTTCTGGCTGTACAGCAGCTGCAACATCAAAAGAAAAGGCATGTACATGTGTCAATTCCCCTTTGTGATCATTACCTTGCCGCGGTGAAGGCTTGCGTATCACAATGAAGTAATGACAACCGGCTATATGAGTGTCTCGGCCCTCGGGGGGGTTGGGGGGGGGGGGCACACCCAAGATAATAAGGTCATTGCTTCATTGTGGACAGACCAAATTCGATCAGCTGGACAGTCACTGTTGTTCTGTCTTTGAGCTACCTCAGCCCGGCGACCATATGGGCTTGAAAACCGCTATCGCCTGCTCTCTCGCCATGGTGTGCACCAGTCCAGCAAGGCCATCACTACACAAACAGCTGTTTACACAATGAGTTTGGTGTGTCAGTGTGAAGCAGTATGCTAATTACACTACCTGATTGATGTATACACATGCAAGATGTTTTAAAGCTATTTAGGCCTCCAATTTAGCATACAATGTGATTTCTGCCCTTAAAACGCTGCTGTGAGTCAAATCTGGATTTTTCCCTGGAACTTTTGGCGTGTATCCCACTCCGCCATACCCTCCTCCAGGTGTTAGACCCCTTGAAACATCTTTTCCATCACTTTTGTGGCCAGAATAAATGTTTCTAGTTTTCACAGTCCACCTCCCCATTGAAGTCTATTGCGGTTTGCAAAAGTTTGCGCGAACCGAACTTTTGAGGAAGTTCACGTTCGAGGTTCGCAAACCGAAAATCAGAGGTTTGAACCATCTCTAATCCTCAGTAGAAGGAGGAGCGCTACTACTGAGGCACCTACCTATGCCTGCCTACCTATACTGGGACTTCTACCTATGCCTACCTACCTATACTGGGACTCCTACCTATTCCTAGCTAACTACTGGGACACCTACCTATGCCTATCTAACTACTGGGACACCTACCTATGCCTACCTACCTATACTGGGTCTCCTACCTATGCCTAGCTAACTACTGGGACACCTACCTATGCCTACCTACCTATACTGGGTCTCCTACCTATGCCTAGCTAACTACTGGGACACCTACCTATGCCTGCCTACCTACCTATACTGGGACTCCTACCTATGCCTACCTACCTATACTGGGTCTCCTACCTATGCCTAGCTAACTACTGTTACACCTACCTATGCCTACCTACATACAAGAAGATAATAAGGTTGTTGCTTCATTGTGGACAGACCAAATTTGATCAGCTGGACAGTCACTGTTGTTCTATCATTGAGCTACCACAGCCCGGCGACCATATGGGCTTGAAAACCGCCACGGCCTACACTCTCGCCATGGTGCACACCAGTCCAGCACGGCCGTCACTACACAAACAGCTGTTTGCGGTGCGTTACACAGTGAGTTTGGTGCGTCAGTGTGAAGCAGAACTCTAATTACACTCCCTGATTGATGTATACACATGCAAGATGTTTTTAAGCACTTTAGGCCTGCAATTTAGCATTCAATGTCATTTCTGCCCTTAAAACGCTGCTTTGCGTCACATCCAGATTTTTCCCCGGGACTTTGGGCATGTATCCCACTCCGCCATGCCCCCCCTCCAGGTGTTAGACCCCTTGAAACATCTTTTCCATCACTTTTGTGGCCAGCATATTTTTTTCTATTTTTCAAAGTTTGCATCCCCATTGAAGTCGGTTCGCGAACTTTTCGGCGAACCGAACCTTCCGTGAAGGTTCGCGAACGGGGTTCGCGAACCGAAAATTGGAGGTTCGCGACATCTCTACCGCCCACCTGCCCACTTACTCTTTTGTGTTTCCGCAACTGAACTGATCTCCCCGCCTATGTAGTGCACTTCACTGCTCCATAATAGCCATGCTGTCATCAGAGTGATAACAAGCACGGCTGTGGCATTATGTAACTAGGCAACAGCAGGAAGCCGACTTCTGCTGTAATGGAAGTTCCTGCAGAGTTGCCTGCAAACAGGACTTTCTGCTAGTGATAGCTGTGGCAGGACCGGACGGGGGACAGGCAGTGCCTGATAGCACTGTAAACGGCAAGCCTTTAGATGACTGAAGGGGAGGGGAGGCCAGCTGTTTTCAGGTGGATGCCTAAATGAAGCAAGTGTGGAGGGGGAGATTGGAGTTTTGAAAGAGAGAGAGAGAAAGGGAGAAAGGGTGAGTGAGTGAGTGCTCTGTGTTTGTACTGTATGTGTGTGCACTGTGTGTACTCTGTGTGTGTACTGTGTGCTTGAACTGTATGTGTATGTACTGTGTGCAGTTTGTGCACTCTGTGTGTGTACTGTGTTTGTGTGTGTGTGTGTACTGTGTGTGTGTGTCCTGTATGTATGTGTACTGTGTGTGTGTGTGTGTGTGTGTGTGTGTGTGTGTGTGTGTGTGTGTGTGTGTGTACTGTGTTTGTGTGTGTGTGTACTGTGGGTGTGTGTCCTGTGTGTGTGTGTGTATGTGTGTGCGTGTGTGTGTGTGTGTCCTGTGTGTGTGTGTGTGCGTGCGTGCGTGCTTGCGTGTGTGTGTGTGTGCGCGCGTGTGTACTGTGTGTGTGTGTGTGTGTGTGTGTACTGTGTTTGTGTGTGTGTGTACTGTGGGTGTGTGTCCTGTGTGTGTGTGTGTGTGTGTGTGTGTGTGTGTGCGTGCGTGCGTGTGTGTGTGTGCGTGTGTACTGTGTGTGTGTGTGTGTGTGTGTGTGTGTGTGTGTGTGTATACTGTGTGTGTATACTGTATGTGTATACTGTATGTGTGACAGGGTTAAATAGAACTCCAAACAGCACAACAATAAGGCTGCCAGTAGAGGGAGCTCTGCAAGGATTGCAATGTTCTGAGGAGATCCAGGGCCTGAGGCTCATACAGATATTAAAGTTGGACATCAACTGAGCCACATGTCTTTGTTTCTCCTCTGTCTAAAACAGGTTAGTTTTATAACTATAGGCAGAATATGTATGTCTAGATACAATATAATTGTTCTTTACTATGACAGCCTATTGGTTTGTCAGTTTTCTAATCTGTATATCATTGCATTATGCTGATAAAAACAGATATTAAAGTTGGACATCAACTGAGGCACGTGTCTGTGTCTCTCCTCTGTTTAAAACAGATGCTGTTGGCTGGATTGTGGCACTAGTCTGCACTTCCATCACAGAACACTGGTAACATATGTGTGAGTACTTGGCATGGGAGGGGGGCGCACTTTGGAATCTCTGCCTCTGGTGCTGGGGAACCTCGGATCAGTGAATAATGGCGCACAGCGCCTATGCATAAAAATGGCACCGCATTAAAAGGTACGCTTATTGCTATTTATCGTTAGTACTGCATAATAATGGCGCACAGAGAAAAAAGAAGAAAAACGGCACACTAACGTTATTTATCAATAGTGGCACACACTAACGTTATTTATCAATAGTGCCGTTCATTTGCCAAACAGCAGACGTTATTGCCCACAGTAACGTTATTTATCAATAGCGCCCTACATAAGCCAAACTGCAGACGTTGTTTAACTGCAAAACGGTGAATGGATTTAATTTAGCACTGTCAAGGTTAGGGTTAGGCACCACTGGGGGGGTCTTAGGGTTAGGCACCATCAGGGGGTCTTAGGGTTAGGCACCACCAGGGGGTGGTTAGGATTAGGCACCACCAGGGGGTGTTAGGGTTAGGCACCACCAGGGGGGTCTTACGGTTAGGCACCAATGGGGGGGTCTGAGAGTTAGGCACCATCAGGGGGGTCTTAGGGTTAGGCACCACCAGGGGGGTCTTAGGGTTAGGCACCACCAAGAGGGTCTTAGGGTTAGGCACAACTGGGGGGTCTTAGGGTTAGGCACCACCAGGGGGGGTCTTAGGGTTAGGCACCACCAGGGGGGTCTTAGGGTTAGGCACCAACGGGGGGGGGGTCTTAGAGTTAGGCACCATCAGCTGGGTCTTAGGTTTAGGCACCACCAGGGGGGTCTTAGGGTTAGGCACTACCAGGGGATCGTAGGGTTAGGCACCACCAGGGGGGTCTTAGGGTTAGGCACAACCAGGGGGGTCTTAGGGTTAGGCACAACCAGAGGGGTCTTAGGGTTAGGCACAACCAGGGGGGTCTTAGGGTTAGGCACCACCAGGGAGGTCTTAGGGTTTGTCTCCACCAGGGGGGTCTTAGGGTTAGGCACCACCAGGGGGTGGTTAGGGTTAGGCACCACCAGGGGGGGTTTAGGGGTTAGGGATAGGTACAGAGAGGATTCTTTGTGTTAACGCTAAAAAAAGATACGGCTTTAACGCTAAATAACAATAAGGCTTTAACGTTAAATAACAATAAGGCTTTAACGTTAAATAGTGATAAGCGGCAAACCGGTTAGCGGCAACACTGTGCGCCATTATTCGCAGGCGCCATTTTCAGATGGATCCGGTGAACCTTGCCCCGGCCCTGACCGCCATAATTGATGTTTGCAGAAAAATTCAGCATTCTCTGATTGGTCTAAAGTTTTATGATTGGGCTAAAATTACTGTGCGGTACATTGGAAACCGAATGAGCATCCCAAGCAATAACTGCACTTTACTGCAGCTCATATGTAATTAAGTAATTAATGTAATTTTATTGCTTGATAAGTTATGCCATGTCAATAAATACATTACGCTTGTGGCGAAATCATGAAATTCTAATTATTGCTGACTGCCCTGGCTGTGTCGTCCCCCTAATACAGTACAAATAATTCCTCAGTGCGGCACTGTTCATAAATTCAGATAATGAATTATATTACACGTTTCTGCTGTTTTTAATGAAAAACATATAAAAATTTATAAGGCACACTTATTGTCATCAGCAAATAAAACTGTCCTATATATTTTAATCATTTTGAAAAAGCTGTCTCTCTCCTTGGGGTATTCAAATTTACATAATAGTAATTTATTGCAGAAAATACTGTCCATGAAAAAGGGAACCATCAAAGCATTTTATTCTATTTAATCACTTATTTAACTCTGTCTTTCACTGACTATGGTGATCTGCGCCGGACTCACCACTGTTTATTACAGCTATAGTGGAGCAGCCCGAATTGAGTACATGTGATTAGTGTAACTCAGGTGCTGGCAATAGCCGGACCCTGAATTAGGCGGCCATGGTAAAATAAGGTAATCAGTAGGGGGATATATATATATGTTCCCAGGATCCACTTAAAAACATTTGGTGCTCGGGCCTTTTTCCCATGCAACCCCTACTCTATGCAAATCACTTCCACAATCAGTGTAAGCAGCTCCTTCTCTAGACAGCTTTAAGAAAAGGCTAAAAATCTACCTCCTTTCTCGAGCCTTTGAGACTGCAGAACGCAGGGCCACAGCGAGATTATCTAGCACAAAGAGAGCCATCTTTTGGCTTTTTCTTGCGCCCAGATTACCACATGGCAGAATCATACATACTCATAGGGGAGGCCTACAAACAATAAGTCCTATTTGTAAAACCATTACTGGCTTGGAAATGTTGCCAGGCTACCAATATTAATGCCTAGGACAGTACATATTTTTGGTAAATCCTTGGCATAGTTGTCCTAAATGTTCTTTTTTCCTTGAAATACTTAGGCAAGGGGAGGGGTTGGGGGGGGGGGGGGGGGTGTTTAAAAAGAAGTCGCAGAGCCACCATGGAAAAGCTGACCATAAGACATGTGTCCCTTCAACTCTTCTATCATATAGGTTAAAACGTCACATAACAGATTAGAATAATATCCTGTGTTCAACAACATCCAAAAATTAGAAAACAAGGGTGGCCGAAAAGACGTGAGAGTGTAATTTTTATGTAGTGAGGGATATTTAACAAGACTAATGGTACTTATAGTATTTGGGTTACCAATAAGGCAACCACCATGAAAGCACCGGTCCTCTGCGTTGTCCGTATGGCCGCCCGTGAAGATTGCGACCCTGACAGGGGGTCAGCTCTCCTGCGCTGGCACGGGCATCCATGCCCACATGGCCACGTCATCTGGCGCGTACAGGCGCAGAAGAGCCGACCTGGGTTGCGATCTTTACGGGCAGCCAACGCGACAATATGGAGGACCGGTGCAAGGGATTGAGACTTCTGCTTGGGGCAGGAAGAAGCCCCAGGTGAGTAAAATCTGTTTAATCATTCTTACAACAGAAGTCCCTTAATGTGTCCATATATCCACTTTGTGGCATACAGAGGTGAGGTGAGTGGTGTGAGTGCTCTGTACAGAGCAGCACTACAGCTGTTTCGTGCTATCCACATACTTATTTAGATGGGGGTATGGTTCAAGGAGCCAGATGCCCCCCCTTCAGTATAAGTATTCAGATCCCCCCCTTCAGTATAGGTAGCCAGATACCTCCCCTCCAGTATAGGTAGCCATAGGCCGCCTTCAGCATAGGTAGCAAGATGCCTCCCCCTTTTAGTATAGGTAACCAGATATCCCTCTCCAGCAGAGGCGTCCCAGCCACCAGGCAAGGACAAACGGTGGCCTGGAGGGCCGGGTGGTAGAGGGGCGCCATCGCGGGGGGGGGGGGGGGGGAGTGCCCACCTTCCACTGCCAGACTGTGCGACCCCTGTGGTGAACTGGCCGCGGCGTCTAATAGATGCCGTGCCAGTTCATCCCAGCCCGCAGCTCACTGCTCAAGCCTGCATAGTCTTCCGGCAGGCAGAGCAGGGCTACGGGAAGATGGCGTCCGAAGCCCTGTACTGAAGACTATTTGTGTCTCCAGTACAGGGCTTTGGGCCCCATCTTCCTGTAGCCCTGCTCTGCCTGTCAGCGCGGGACTTTTGGAGGCTAGCTGTGCTGCTGCAGGAAGATCGTCGGGGGAACTGCGCCCAGGGAGAGGAGTCTTCTGCAGGTGAGTAAATGTTTTTCTTTTTACAGGTAATTATACATTTTTAGTGAAACGCTGCCCGCATTAGGATAATTTTCTGGTGAACGCTGGCCACATTACGATTATTTCCTGCTGAATGCTGGCCACATTATGATTATTTTCTGGTGAATGCTGGCCACATTCCGATTATTTTCTGGTGAATGCTGGCCACATTCCGATTATTTTCTGGTGAACGCTGGCCACATTCCGATTATTTTTAGGTGAACGCTGGCCACATTATGATTATTTTCTGGTGAACGCTGGCCACATTGTGATTATTTTCTGGTGAACGCTGGCCACATTGTGATTATTTTCTGGTGAACGCTGGCCACATTACGATTATTTTCTGGTGAACGCTGGCCACATTACGATTATTTTCTGGTGAACGCTGGCCACATTACGATTATTTTCTGGTGAACTCTGGCCACATTACGATTATTTTCTGGTGAACTCAGGCCTCATTCCGATTATTTTATGGTGAATCATTGCTGCGTTATGATTATTTTATGGTGAATAATTTCTGCGTTATGGTTATTTTCTGGTGAAAAATTGCAGCATTAAGATTATTTTAATTGAATCATTGCTGCATTATGATTATTTTCTGGTGAAAGATTGCCGCATTATTTTTAACTTATGGTGAATCATTGCTGCGTTACGATTATTTTACGGTGAAACATTGCTGCATTACGATTATTTTCATCGGGGGGGGGGGGGGGGGGGGGCACAGGTTTTTTCTTCTGGAGTATAGTAGCCATTCCACCCACCCACTTGCCTCTCCTCCTTCTGTCACAAAGTTCCCCTCTGTGCAGCCCAGGCATATCCAAACCTGCTGATAGGCGAAATGACCCACAGTTATGAGCAAGGCGAGCAGTGCCCAGTGGCAGAGCTGTATATTGCATATACAGGAAGTTAGCAGTGATGTCACCGGTGTTTGAAGTGCACAGTGCCATCACTGGGTACCGCTTGGCGCTTGCCTCGCTCTTCACT
Organism: Hyperolius riggenbachi; assembly: GCF_040937935.1. Classification (NCBI taxonomy): domain Eukaryota; kingdom Metazoa; phylum Chordata; class Amphibia; order Anura; family Hyperoliidae; genus Hyperolius; species Hyperolius riggenbachi. The sequence continues at coordinate 79,393,353 of NC_090656.1, read as the reverse complement.
GTGGGCTACCATGCTGATCTGCAGTTATCAATATGCCTGCACAGTGAGCAAGGAGGACATTGTGATTGTGACATCAGCAGAGAGGTAAGCAAGTCTATACTGTATATATGGGTGGATTGGCAGGCAATCAGCTCAGGTCTCTGCGTCTGCGGGCCGATGAGAGGGGAAGGTGAGCCCAAGGACTAGCATCGGCCCAACTTCTCTGCTGCCCAAGGCATGGGCCTATGTGGTCTTCCTGCAAATCCAATCCTGGTCTTTGCCATTTCAAAAAATTCTATACAATGTTAATTAACCACTTTGTCCTCCTGGACATAGAGCTACCTCCAGGAGGCCATGTGCGCACGCGCGCTCCTGGCCGCGGATCGGTAGCGCAGGAATCAATGAATCGGACTACGGTGCCCGATCACTGATTCCTCTCCCCTGCAGAAAAAGCGACAGCTTCTCTCAGAAGCCTTGCTTTTTCAGCCTCCTATGTCCCCCTACGTCCCTCTAAGCGTACATGTTACGCTTAGAGTGACGTCATGTAAACAAACCTAAGGTTGCCATCTTGTGGCCAAAAAGTAAAACTACATCTACATTAAAAAAAAAAAAAAAAATATATATATATATATTTACATTAAAAAAATTACTATGTACATCCCACCCTCCCAAAAATACCCAAATAAAATGTTTAATAATAATTAAAAAAAAAACCATTACAATAAAAAAAACACATAAATATTTACCTAAGGGTCTAAACTTTTTAAATATCTATGTAAAGATGAAATATTTCTATTTTTTTATTATTATTATTATAAGCTTGTAAATAGTGATGGATGCAAAACGGAAAAATGCAATTTTATTTCCAAATAAAATATTGTTGCCATACATTGTGATAGGGACATAATTTAAATGGTGTAATAACCGGGACAAATGGGCAAATACAGTACGTGGGTTTTAATTATGTAGGCATGTATTATTTTAATGGACAGCGAGGAGAGGGCCAGCGCATACCACAAAGGCTGCATCTGAAATGACAACCAGCTCATGTGTGCAGCACCTCTGATAGGCTTTTTGCACACTTCTCATTCAATTTAGATGCAAATCATATGCAAAACTGCTACTACTTATCATGCAAACAGGAAACTCAGGAGGAGGGGCTGGGAGCAGCTACCGGATAGTTATATACTTGCAGAGTTAAGAAAAAGTGGGGGGAAGGCTGCGCATCCCTAAACACATGCTGCAATTGAATGGTTAATTGCATAGGCATACACCACCTCTATTAGACTGAAAAATGCATGCCCTGCATCCAAAACAAGTGCTAACATTAATTAACATGTATTATTTTAAAACTATAATGGCCGAAAACTGAGAAATAATGTTTTTTTTCTGTTTTTTCCTTATTCTTACTGTTAAAATGCATTTACAGTAAGGTAGCTCTTAGCAAAATGTACCTCCCAAAGAAAGCCTAATTGGTGGCAGAAAAAAACAAGATATAGATCAGTTAATTGTGATAAGTAGTGATAAAGTTATAGGCTAATGAATGGGAGGTGAACATTGCTCGGATGCATAAAGTGAAAACGACTGAGGGCTGAAGTGGTTAAAGATCGACCCTACCAGGTGCCAACCAAACAGCTCCATAGTAATCACATGTGCTTTGTAAAAAATTAAAACGCAGCCAAAGTCTAGAAGAAGGAAAAAAACATAATGATGGGACAAAACAACAGGAAAATCCATTTGTTCACGCTGCTTTTAAATAATGTTTTGCTCAAGAGAAAGTCAGAAATCTTCTTTCTCTGCAATGTGATGTCCTCACTGGGGGACTTTCAGCACAGCTTCCTGTGTTGCTTAGCCATTCTGTTAATATGCAATATGAAAAAAACAAAAAAGCGAAAGGGAGATCACCTGTTCATAGTCCACCATGCCTGTCCCCCCTCCCCCCCCAAATTGAGTACTCCATCCACCTGCTTTATACAGACGGTATTCTTCCCTTGTCAACCCATTGCAAAGATTCTGTTGCCATGGATACAAGGAGCCAAAGCTGTGAAGCAAATTGAATGATCCTGGATTTAAGTAACAGAATAATAGATGAACACTGCATTTTGGTGGAACACAGGGTTTAATGTTAATGATTATGTATGCCGTGCAGACAGACGATATTCCTTTTCAAGGAGTTCTCTCTCTCTTTTTCTCTTTCCAGTGGATGGACTGCTAGAGAAGCTTTCTAGGAAGACAGATCAGGAATGCAAATGACTCTGTAATTATTTTTAATATATCTGAATGGGGATTTTCTTAAGCAGTTTACTGCAGATACAGTAATATGCATGAATGAGAACCCTTAAGTGCCTAACATTAGATGTGTTATTATTGGGTATGGGTTAAATGAACACTTGTGGAAGGTATGTGGGGCGAGTGATAATTGTGTTTTGTAATTGTCTTGTCTGACAATGTAAAGAAAAAGTAGAATAATATACCAGGATTTGTAAACACAGGGCCAGTTCCCATAGATGGCTCTCAGTGGTTTTTATTGTCATTTAATCATGTCGTGTCTACCGCTTCTAATAGGCTGTAATGGGAACGTTTTTATTCATTTGGGGTACCGTTTATAAATGTATTTATTGATATAAAACAGGATATCTTGTTTGCTTTTGGGAGGCAAGCCCACCACTTCCTCCAAGCATTTCTAAAGCTTTTATGAATTTTTATCCTGCTAGCGCCTCTGTTCCACATTTAAACTAACATCAGGACTAGGTTCCAGACAGCGGTCGTGCAGCCCATATTGGGCTTGATTCACAAAGCGGTGCTAACCTACTTAGCACGTCTAAAGTCTTTAGACGTGCTAACCAGGGTGCTAAGTAGGTTAGCACCGAATTATCTGATTCAGAAATTCGGTGCTAACCTACTTAGCACCCTGGTTAGCACGTCTAAAGACTTTAGACGTGCTAAGTAGGTTAGCACCGCTTTGTGAATCAAGCCCATTGTGTCCAAAGCCCAATCGCACAACTGGGACATGACAGTTTTCAGCCCAGACACCTCCAAAAAATGACACCGCAATTGTGTTTTGGGTTGGATATAGGTGGTGGTATCAGCAGACAGTGCACACTATCTGTCTAACTGTGACACTGACAATGCTCAGCACAGCAGCACTGCAGTAATCTGTAGTAAGCTAACACAGTACTACTCTCTCTAACAACTAACTGCAGTACTAACTAACTATATAATACAATACAATAACACAGTAATCCTATTCCCTAACCTATACTGTCCTGCTGGCCTGCACAGCACACACAGACACAGACAGGACCTAACTGAGTGAATGAAATCAAACAATTACACTAGCTAGATAAAAAAACAATAGAACAATAGTGTAGTGAAGGTATTTAGCACTCAAAGCTTTAGGTTTATCACTGTATACAGGCAGCACTTGCTAAGCCAACAGCACTGGAGCAAGTCTGTCAGTGACCAGCCAGCCAGGCACACAAGCAAGGACAATCTGTCTCATCATGCCAGCCCTCCTTATTACACAGGGGGGCTGGCCAGGGTTCCCTCCTGTGATTGGGTTCCAGGGCTTAGGCTGGGAGGCCTCTGTTTGGCTCAATGAGGTCAGGTGGGGCTGGCCAGAGTTCCCCTCTGTGATTGGTTGCTAGGGCTTCTGCTGGGAGCCCTTTAATTGGCTGGGAGCCCTCTGATTGGCTCAATGACATCCTCTCCCTTGTTACAGTACCCGGATCCGGATTAGAGATGGGCCAAACCTCTGATTTTAGGTTCGCGAACCGGGTTCGCGAACTTCCGCGGAAGGTTCGGTTCGCGGAAAAGTTTGCGAACCGCAATAGACTTCAATGTGGAGGCGAACTTTGAAAAATAGAAAAAATTATGCTGGCCACAAAAGTGATGGAAAAGATGTTTCAAGGTGTCTAACACCTGGAGGGGGGCATGGCGGAGTGGAATACATGCCAAAGGTCCCGGGGAAAAATCTGGATGTGACGCAAAGCAGCGTTTTAAGGGCAGAAATCACATTGAATGCTAAATTGCAGGCCTAACGTGCTTTAAAACATCTTGCATGTGTATACATCAATCAGGGAGTGTAATTAGAGTACTGCTTCACACTGACACACCAAACTCACTGTGTAACGCACCGCAAATAGCTGTTTGTTGTGTGTTGTGACGGCCGTGCTGGACTACTGCGCAACATGGCGAGATTGCTCTTCCTCACTTAGTGATGTCAGGTAATGTATGACTTCCTTCTCAACTTTCCATGGCACTGTTAAAAAGCTTATGTTTTGTTTTTAAATTACATTGTCTACTTGCTGTGTACTTGTTCAGTACCGCTACAATGAGAATCCTATGGAGGCGGGCAAGTCTGACATTGTGACCCCGGTTAAAGGCCGGGGAATGAGGGATGGAATCCGGTGTGGAGCCTGAGCAACGCTACACATCCAAGGAGGGCAGTAGGCAGGCATGCACGCCCGCCCCGAGGTAGTGACCAAAAATAACAATACAGGAGGAAGACTTTCGAGGCCCTGCTGTGTATTTGAAATGAATGTACTTTAAATCCTTTAACGAGAACCAGTTATGGCGGGCAAAGATGACACCACATTCCTTTCACGAGAATCATATGGAGACGGGCAACTCTGCCATTTGTGACCCCGGGTAATGGCCGGGGAATGAGGTATGGAATCCGGTGTGGAGCCTGAGCAACGGCTACCACGGCACATCCAAGGAGGGCAGCAGGCAGGCATGCAATACAGGACTTTGAGGTCCTAATTGTAATGAAACAACTTTAAATCCTTTAACGGGAATCCGTTATGGAGGGCAAGTCTGCCATTGTCACCGCGGGGAATGAAGGTTGGATTCCGGCCGGAAGTGGGAGCCTGTTGAGACTCATGCTGTAGCTGCCCTGACCGTGCTTTGCAGACCAGGCATCTGTGGTCAGATGGACCCTTGAGCTAGCGGAAGACAAACCAAGTTTGCAGTGAGGTGAGTTCACTCAACCCAAAGGTAGTTATATATGCAGTGAGGTGAGTTCACTGAACACAGAAGGTAGCTATGTGCAGTGAGGTGAGTTCACTCAACCCAAAGGTAGTTATATATGCAGTGAGGTGAATTCACTGAACACAAAGGGTAGCTATATGCAGTGAGGTGAATTCACTGAACACAAAAGGTAGTTATATATGCAGTGAGGTGAATTCACTGAACACAAAAGGTAGCTATATGCAGTCAGCTGAGTTCACTCAACACAAAGGTAGTTATGTATGCAGTGAGGTGAGTTCACTGAACACAGAAGGTAGCTATGTGCAGTGAGGTGAGTTCACTCAACCCAAAGGTAGTTATACATGCAGTGAGGTGAATTCACTGAACACAAAAGGTAGCTATATGCACTGAGGTGAATTCACTCAACCCAAAGGCAGTTATGTATGCAGTGAGGTGAATTCACTGAACACAAAAGGTAGCTATATGCAGTGAGGTGAATTCACTGAACACAAAAGGTAGCTATATGCAGTGAGGTAAGTTCACTGAACACAGAAGGTAGCTATGTGCAGTGAGGTGAGTTCACTCAACCCAAAGGTAGTTATATATGCAGTGTGGTGAGTTCACTGAACACAAAAGGTAGCTATATGCAGTGAGGGGAATTCACTGAACACAAAAGGTAGCTATATGCAGTCAGCTGAGTTCACTCAACCCAAAGGTACTTATATATGCAGTGAGGTGAATTCACTCAACTTAAAAGGTAGTTATATGCAGTGACGCAAGTTCACTCAACACAAAAGGTAGTTATGTGCAGCGAGGTGGGTTAACTCGGAACGAGTAAAAAAGGGCGCAGAGGGATAGTGGACAAAAAGGGCGCCGCCATAGACTGCAATGCAAAATATTGGCTATTCGGCGCCCGACAGGAAAAAAGGGCGCACGAGAAATAGCGGTTACAGGGATCGTGTTAACAAAGGTTTTCGTTTACAGGATAAAGTTTATAACAAATATCGTTTACAAGTTCGTTTAGAATTTGTATTATACTTATTTTTTCGTTTGTAAATTTCGCTTATATGGGTTTTAACTAGTTTTTTCGTTTTAAAAATGCGCTTATAAAACTATAACAACTAAAATTTCGTTTACACTTCTTTTATCATTTAAAATTCGTTTTCATATGTATAATGCTTAAATAACGTTTCTAAAGCTGATTGTATTAGAAATACATCGCTTATGGTATTAACTTTGTTTTTACACTTCTAATGCGTTGATTATAGTTACTAAAATATCGCTTTAAATATTACTGTTATTTTAAGATTTCTACGTGATTTTAAGGCTAGTTATTCTATTACAAATTACTGTTATTTTAAGATTTCTACGTGATTTTAAGGCTAGTTATTCTATTACAAATATATAAATTATTTTATTCATGTTATTTGGAGTGAAGTATTTTAAGGATTAAATATATTGTTGTTTATATGTGTTTAGCGTGTTTTGTGCAGTGGGGATGGTTAGGTTTAGGCATTACTAGGGGGTCTAGGGGTTAGGGATAGGTACAGGGAGGGTTAGGACCAGGGTGGTGGTTAGTTTTAGGCACCACCAGGGGGGTCTTAGGTTTAGGCACCAGAAGGGGGGTCTTAGGTTTAGGCACCACCAGGGGAGTCTTAGGTTTAGGCACCACCAGGGGGGTCTTAGGTTTAGGCACCACCAGGGGGGTCTAGGGGTTAGGGATAGGTACAGGGAGGGTTAGGTATACATACAGTGCAATATACACCACCAGGGGGGTGGTTAGTTTTAGGCACCACCAGGGGAGTCTTAGGTTTAGGCACCACCAGGGGGTCTTAGGTTTAGGCACCACCAGGGAGGTCTTAGGTTTAGGCACCAGAAGGGGAGTCTTAGGTTTAGGCACCAACAGGGGGGTCTTAGGTTTAGGCACCACCAGGGGAGTCTTAGGTTTAGGCACCAACAGGGGGGTCTTAGGTTTAGGCACCAACAGGGGGGTCTTAGGTTTAGGCACCACCAGGGGGGTCTTAGGTTTAGGCACCAACAGGGGGTCTTAGGTTTAGGCACCACCAGGGGAGTCTTAGGTTTAGGCACCAACAGGGGGGTCTTAGGTTTAGGCACCACCAGGGGAGTCTTAGGTTTAGGCACCACCAGGGGGGTCTAGGGGTTAGGGATAGGTACAGGGAGGGCTCTGTATGAGAGTAAGGTTAGGTATAGTTATAGTACAATATATGTAATATATACAATTTATTACATTATGTGTATTTACACAAAGGGGGGTCTAGGTGTGAGGGATAGGGATAAGGAGAGATATCTGTGACCCTAAAGTTAGGTATAATTGTAGTAAAATACCTGTAAAACCTACCATTCTAGTACTATGCTTAATACAAGTGTAAATATCGTTTTTGCTATAGACGCTATTTGACGTTTCATTTCAGAATTCGTTTACTGTTATAGACGGTATTTTGCCATTTAATTTCCGTTTATTTAACGTATTTAGCACTAAATTATCGTTTATAACCTCTTAAACGAAAAATATGGTTTTGCATTCAAACTTATAATTTCGGCTACACCCCGCGCCCTTTTTTCCAGGCGCCCTTTTTTGATATACGCGGGTTCACTCAACACAAACGTAGGTGTATGCAGTGATGAGGTGGGTTAACTAAACACAACAGGTACTAGTAGTAGGTAAATGCAGTACTGGGTAGGTAGTACAATGTGCAGCTCCCTGTCACACACACAGGTGTCACTGAATGTGCTGCTGAATGCTGGCAGTGGTACACACACATTATGAATTAGCAATGCTGTCTAAGCAACACAAGTGTATCACACACACAGGTAGTAGTCACTGAATGTGCTGCTGCTGCTGCTGGCAGTGGGACACACACAGTATGAATTAGCAATGCTGTCTAAACAACACAAGTGTATCACACACACAGGTAGTACTAGTCACTGAATGTGCTGCTGCTGCTGGCAGTGGGGCACACAGTATGAATTAGCAATGCTGTCTAAACACCACAAGTGTCAGTTTTAAACACAGAATTTTTTTTTTATCACAGCAGGATGAGCTCTGAAAAGAGCTTTTCTGGGGTGCTATTATAGCAATAAGATTCAGCTAAGCAAGCTAAGAAGGCAAGAGCCTGACTAATCTGTCCCTAGGAGAACAAGTCTGCAGCAGCTTTCCCTATTCTGTCTCTAGCAGGCACACGAGTGAGGCTAATAGCCGCCGGAGCCTGCCTTATATAAGGGGGGGTGGGGCTCCAGGGCTTAGCGTAGCCTGATTGGCTACAATGCGCCTGCTGACTGTGATGCAGAGGGTCAAAGTTGACCCTCATAGAGCATTATGGGGTGAATCGAACTTCTGTGGAAAGTTCGCCTTCGCCGGCGAAGGCGCACCACCCGATGTTCGCCTGGAACCGTTCGCCGGTGAACCGTTCGGCCCACCTCTAATCCGAATATCCGTCGGATATCCACGGGTACCCGTGGGTATCCGGATTATGTGGCCAGATACCTGCATAGAGCTATCCGGATCCGGCCCCAGGTATCCGGAATCCGGATCCGACCGGATAGCGGAAAAATGGTCGGATACCCGGGTTTACCCGGGTACCCGGATCCGGATGAGCACCCCTGCCCAGAACCTTTCACTGCAGATTACTCACAGCAAAGCATTCTCACCTGTACAGCTGCTGCACCCTTCCTTCTTTCAGCATCCTTCCACCTCCATCCCCGCGGCATGCCTGTTCCCGTAACCAGCAGCATGTTTGGTGAGTATGTACAATGCCTGCAGGGAACAGAGAAGAGAGGACGGAGATGGAAGGATACTGACAACCCTGCTATGCCCAGCTATCTTCATTGCACACAGGCAAAGTTAATGAATCTATTCCTGCTTTTCTGCTGAGCTGCTGATTGTAATGCTAGGTAAACACCATACAATTTTCTGACAGATTTACCTGCCAGATCGATTCTTTCCAACATGTCCAATATGAATTTTGATTGATTTTTTGATTTTCCGATCGTTTTTCAACTGAAAAAACTATCGGAAAATGATTAACAACGATCCGAAAAAAAACAATCGAAATTCAGATTCGACATTTTGAAAAGAATCGATCTGGCAGGTAAATCTGCCAGAAAATTGTATGGTGTGTACCTAGCATTAGGAGTGGAGGAGATGGACACTAGCGGTACAGGCTAACCTCAAAGGGGAATTAGCTTAGATAGTAAGGAGATCATGAGTGTACCCGGCCAACTCATAGGGTTAGATCTTCCACTTCTATCCAGGCTACATGAAGTTGAACTTTAGCATAAGGGAGACGCACGGTGCATGAATGTAGATACTGCCCTGCACAGTGCAACAGGTCACAGGGATTCACATTAGGCTCAAGAAAGAACACTGGGAGGATCCAAGAGCTGTGTGGATGTGCACAGAAGCTTCTGGAAATTGCTGGAAGAGGAAGTGTCGCTGATGACTGGACTGCATGGCCCTGCCCTTCATTTTCAAGATGGGTAAGGAAGGAGGGGGAGGGGGGGGTTGCCAGAGGCTGGTAATCTATTAGAAACTGCCAGTGGGTCTGATGTAGGGAGAGCACATCAATTTTACAGATGGTAGCACTGGCCGTTTACCTTTAGCACCATGCTTGTTACCGGTTTGCTCACACTTGAGTTACTATAGCAACACGCATGTTACTGTGTTAACTTACATGACACTGAGTTAATGGTCGTTACTCCCCCTGCACTAGTCACAGTACAATTGTGGTGTGCTCCTTGATGCTTTTCATATGTTGTAGGTGTGCTGCTTTTCATGTGTGAGAGGTAACCTTTGCTGCTTTTCATATGTCAGAGGTAATGTTATCTGCTTTTCATGTGTGGGAGGTAACGTTTGCTGCTTTTCCTGTGTGACAGGTAATGTTTGCTGCTTTTCATATGTCAGAGGTAACTTTTGCTGCATTTCACATATGTCATGGGTGTTAGAATTTAAGTATGATATGCTTGAATTCGGAGGCCTAGTAAAAGGACTTTCTCCGAGTCTCCCTTTATTTCTAGAAGCATTGGAGAACATTGTCCTGTGTCTCACACAAGGCCGGAGGGCTTATCAGGGCGAGTTGTACAGACTTCTAGCCTAGGCTGCAGCAGGATAAACATGAGCCAATGTTATGAAAACATTCTCACAAGTACATTAAACAATAATCTTAGGGACATATTATCTCATTTACTGGGTAATACGAGAGGAAACACCATATTTGGCTTTTCCCATCTGATCAGGCGCAGATAGGGTCATCCATCACATGCTATTATCAGCCAATTGCATGCGATGGGGACTGGACCGTCCCTGCTCAGATGATGTCACATTTAACTCTTTAGAGGCTGGTATTAAAACAGCCAACAGGCTCCAGAGAGCCATTTCTCATTTCGGACTTCCAACTTTCATTTCAACTTTACTTTTATTACTAACTTTCCGTAACTGTATGCTGTATATACGCTAAGTGCAACGTGTCATAGATTATAAGATAAAGCCTGGACCATTCACCAGGGATGGGCCAAGTCTGCATGGAACGCATGAGATTCTACAGACCGATTGCTTTGCTGAGGTACCAAAGATAAGATTATTGCTGGACACATCTTTATAATCTGTTTACTGAATAAACACCTTAACATTTGAAGATGTCTAATCAGTTCTATCTCCGATGCTGTTGCTGTGATGAGTGTCAAGTTATCACACTTTCTGTGATAGGGTGCCGAACAAAGGTGTAGTGTTGTTGCCCATAGCAACCAACAAATATTTATTACAATTGGTGCTGGGAAACCCAGTGCTGTCTCACAGGGCCAGAGATATCAGTCTATCAAGGACTTTCACAGCAAAAATTTGAGAAGACGCTGGAAAGCTTATCAAGAAGAGATAAGTGAGTGCGGGGCTGCGAGAGGCCCGGAGCACGGAAGAAAGTTCAATGGACGCAGCGGCGGATCTCTAGGAGGTCATATGAGAAAACTGTGCCGTACACACAGTTAGTGCCAAAACAGGATCCAGAGGAGGAGCACTCCCAGGCAGTGGCCAGGCAGATTGCTGTGAGGGGGAATGGATCACCTGAGGGAAGCAACTCAGAGCTCCAGGGGCGTCAAGAGATTCGTGAGAAAATCTGCCACAGCTGTGAATTTTCAAGGGAAGTCATCTGAAAGGCAAGTAGGGTTTATTTGTTATTTGTTTGTTGATATACAAGTTTTGATAATGTTTTCTGTGTGGTGTTGTGCAGTGTTTGGTTTGTTCGCTGAGAAGCAGTAAGTGAGGAGTCCTCACCCCCTCCCGTGAGTATTTAGTGGAGGGGGAGGAGAGCACTGCATGTGTGATTTGTGTGAAAATGCATATTTCTTGTGATTTTATAGTCTGCTTATGTGTAGCATGCAAGAAGGCATTGTTATGGTTGAGTTGGCGAGTGAAAGATGATTATGCCTGTGCGTATAAAGCTATGGGTGAGTGGTTTCAGTTTCAGTTTGTCATTGTTTTGTTTTTGTTGGGGAATGGGGACTGAGTGAATTCACAAGGTGATCTGCTGTTTTTCCTTAAAGGGGATAGCAGTTTTTTTTTGTTAGCTTTATACTGTATGTGTGGAGAGATTTTTCCAGAGCAGTGGGGTTTTTTTTGGTTGTGCTGGGCGAACAGGAATGCAGCAGCACGTCCCAGTGCCATTACAATGGGGAGAGATGGATGGATGATTTGCTTCTATGTGAGGGCGATTTTTTGTTGTTTTAAAGAGGAACTCCAGTGAAAATAGTGTAATAAAAAAGTGCTTCATTTTTACAATAATTATGTATAAATTATTTAGGCAATGTTTGCCCATTATAAAATCTTTTAAATCCCTGATATAGATTCTGACATTTATTACATGGTGACATTTTAAAGAGGAACTCCAGTGAAAATAATGTAGTAAAAAAAGTGCTTCATTTTTTACCATAATTATGTATAAATGATTTAGTCAGTGTTTGCTCATTGTAAAATCTTTCCTCTCCCAGATTAACATTCTGACATTTATTACATGGTGACATTGTTACTGTGGGCAGGTTATTTAGCTGTTTCTAGCTGCTCTGTCTGTTACAGACAGCTAATAACAGCTATTTCCTGTCTCTGAACACTGTTACATTGTGGCAGTTTGCCAGCAGTACCGCGGTATTCAGAGCCTCTTGTGGGAGGGGTTTCAGCACAAAATCAGTCACACAGCGCCCCCTGATGGTCTGTTTGTGAAAATCATTGTCTTTCTCATGTAAAATGGGGTATCAGCTACTGATTGGGAAAAAGTTCAATTCTTGGTTGGAGTTTCTCTTTAACTGTTGGCAGGTGATGTAGCTGCTGCATGCTTTTTGGCAGTTGGAAACAGCTGTAAACAGCTATTTCCCCCAATGCAACAAGGTTCACAGACAGGAAACTGCCAGGAGTACCACAGTCCTCAGAGTTTCTTGTGGGAGGGATTTCACCACATTATCAGTCATACAGCGCCCACTGATGGTCTGTTTGTGAAAAGGAATAGATTTCTCATGTAAAAGGGGGTATCAGCTACTGATTGGGATAAAGTAAAATTCTTGGACAGAGTTTCTCTTTAAAGGAACCACAGAGGTTTGAAAGCGTGATGCTGCATGATATAGGACATAAGCCGTGTATGTTAAGCTGCTCGGTGTTATGAGGTCTTTGGTTTTTCCAAGCTATTTGCCTGAAAATAATTTGAATGTTGAGGGCTGTTCTTCCTCATGCAACAAGTGTGTGTGTGTTTTTTTGTTCTGAGAGAATAACAGTGGGAGTTTGCTTGTGTTTTGTTTTTTTTTTTTGTCTGTCACAGAATCTGAGTTTTGCATGATGGATGACACAGGAATCTGTCCGTGAGTTCATTTGTTTTTTTCTTTTCATGTATGAGATATATGCAGGGTTTGTGTGTCTGAACCTTGCGTGGGATTGTGAGATGTCCTGCAAGGGAGAGATTGTGTCTCACAGACAGTGTGTCTTAGAACAGAATAACTGTATGGGTAAATCCCATTTTAAAAATGTCAATGTGTTTGCATTGTTTTTCTTTTTTGCATTAAGACGAATAGCAGACGTGAGTTAGGCATGTCTGGCATGTTCCAATTTTCAAGATGGTGACACAGCTCAGGGAAGGGCCGCGCCAAAATTTGTGACATGTGAAGCCCACGCAGGTAGAGGGGGGGTGCTGGAAATGCCCACCAAAGGGCACGTCCTCAATGCCCATAGAAGCTGGCAAACTAGCGTCATGTCAGCGAGGGTGGGGGCCAGGGAGCCAGGGATCCACATCAGTGCTGTGCAAACGGTGCAGCTTGCACGGAGCAGCTGATCTGGAGTACCATAGAGGTGACAATGACACTCTACAGAGTATCTGATTTCAGATTATTTTCCCAGAGTCTGGTCACAGGGAATAAAGAATGCCAGAATATGTGAAACAAGCAGTGGCTATGAGTTACTGAAGTCATAGGAAGTGTTTTCAAGCAAGGTACATGGAGACACACAGATGTCAGATATTCCCCTGAGGATGATTTGCAAGAGCGAATCCGGGTGGTATCTGGAGAGAGCTACCTAAGGGATTATTCCTTTGAGTGAAGCACCATAAAACAGCGGTGCAGCATGAGTTCCCAATAGAAAGGGGGGGGGGGGGGACAGAATATAAGGGTGTACAGGAGGTGGAAAAAAGGAGTTGACCAATCCAGGTGTGCGTCGCCGGGGCTGCAGTGTGGTAAACATTTTTTTTAATTTTTTGTCATGGACAGGGCCAGAGATTGACAAAGAGGTCAATGCTGGGCAGTTTGTGTGTTTTTTCTCATCCACTGATTGGGCAAATATATATTTTCCAGCTCCTACCAAGTTTAGCACAAAGAACAGAACTGAAAGCAGTTCAAGGGGCAATTAAAAAGATGCAAGGAATTGCCATTTACACAGTCACAGTGTACCAGTAGAATGTTTGCCATAGGACTACCTACCTAGTGGGCATTCAGAGATTCTAATGTAGGCATATGAAGCTGGCATGTGGAACCCTAAACCCTGTGTAGTTAAAGTGAAAAGCACACCTTCCTACAGGGAGGTAGCCATTTTTGGGCAAGTATAGAGGTAGTAGCATTGGCAAACATTGGTCAGAGGTTACAACAAACAGGACTTCTAGCAGAGCTGATTGTGATCAATTAAGTTCTAGGCAGTGTTGCTCGGATAGTGCTTTTTAAAATCCGAATTGATCCGGATCCGGATACCTAGGTATCCGGATCCGGTTCGGATATCCGAATCCAGCCTTTTAGATATCCGCGTGAATGCGGATATCCGGTTGCATTATCCGCGGATATCCGGGCTATTCGGATATCTGGATAGAAAAAACGGACGTGCCCTTTAAATAGCTTTAAAAGGTGTTTTTAGGGTAAATGAGGCATGTATCATCATTATTTTGCAAAGGGAAACACGAATTGATGATGTGGGGACTTAAAAAAAATGGCTGTCAATTAACATCAGGCCTAGGTTCCAGTCAGCGGTCTTGCAGCCCACATGGGGCTTGGTTCACAAAGCAGTGCTAACCTACTTAGCACGCCTAAAGTCTTTAGACGTGCTAACCAGGGTGCTAAGTAGGTTAGCACCGGATTTCTCAATCAGGTCAAGTTTTACGCGCGCAAAGTCCTGTGCGCGCACTAAGTCCCATAGGCTTTAATGGGCACTTCGCACGGAGCGCCCTGCGCTCTGTGCAGTGCGTGCGTAAAACTTTACGCGCGTAAAGTTATACGCGCATAAAGTTTTGCGCGCGAAAAGCTGGTTTAGACATGCTAAGAGGGTTTTCACAGGCGTGCTAACAGTTAGCACCGCTTTGTGAATCAAGCCCATTGTGTCCAAAGTCCAACCGCACAACTGGGACATGACAGTTTTCAGCCAAGACACCTCCGAAAAACTATGCAGCAATTGTGTTTTGGATTAAATATAGGTGGTATCAGTGGCCTGTGGCACCCTGGCCTGGCCGTGGGAGCTGCACAGGCATCAGGAGCAGGGCAATGCAGCAGCAGGTGTAACGTATGCCAGGAGCCTGCCGGACGTGGCATGTGGCACTTGGCACGTGTCACGTAGCACTTGTCACGTGGCACTTGGCACGTGTCACTTGCCAAGTGTCACGTGGCACTTGGCACTTGGCACGTGTCACATGGCACTTTCCAAGTGGCACGTGTCACGTGCCACGTGCCATGTGACACGTGCCAAGTGACATGTGCCAAGTGACATGTGCCACGTGCGAAGAGACACGTGCCAAGTTACAGTCAGACAGCAGAGGAGAAGACACTAGTGCACACTAACACATTAATGAATTAACAATAGTGTAGCAATAGTGAAGGGGTTAATCACTGAGCTTATCACTGTGTAAAGCCCTTGGCCCAGCAACAGCACTGCAGCTGTGCAGCACACACTCTAATGCTGGATACACACCATGAGTTTCTGCGTCGAATGCGTCCGTCGATACGCGTCGATTCGATTATTTCCGAGCATTTCCGAACGCATTTCGATGATTTTTAGGTCGATTGCCATGTAAAGTATGGCAAATCGACCTAACGATCCATCGAAGCTTGAATCGGACATGTCGGAAATAATCGAATCGATGCGTATCGACGGACGCATCGAACGCGGAAACGCATGGTGTGTATCCAACATAACTGTCACACTATGAGATAATCAATCAAGCTAAATAACGATTACTATAGAGTAGTGAGGGGGTTAATCAATGAACAGCTTTAGGTTTATAACTGTATACAGGCAGCCCTCGCTAGGCCACCAGCACTGCAGCATGTCTCTCAGGAAGCATTCAGCAAGCCAGAACGATCTGTCTCATCATGGCAGCCCTCCTTATTATACAGTGGGGCTAGCCAGTGTTCCTTTCTGTGATTGGTTGCTAGGGCTTCTGCTGGGAGCCCTCTGATTGGCTCCAGGACGTCATCACCTTAGTTACAGTATTTCGGATTCGGATATCCGCGGATATTCGCGGATATCCGGGTCATGCATCAAACTATCCGCAGATAGCTATGCGAATTTCTATAGCTATCCGGGATCCGGATAGCGTAAAAATGGTCGGATATCCGGGTTAACCCGGATATCCGGATTCCGGATGAGCATCACTAGTTCTAGGTAAGTAAACAAAAATGGGAAAGAGCATTGCAAGCTCAGCTGAAAGGCAGGTAGCAGCAACAAGAGTGTGGCATCCGTACTCAGTACATACTATGGCCAAGTATGTACAGTGGGGATGACTTAGGGTAAGAGCTTCCAAAGGTGAAGTCCGTGGGAGCATATTTTGAAAAAGGTAAGTACTTATGACATTGTACATAAGGTAGTAGAGAGGAGTTTAGCTCCATTCTACCAGAAAGAGTAAACAAAGTTCAAGAGAACTATAAAGAAACGAGATCAATTATGGTATATCTTGATCAATCTAAGGTGTACAAAGTAAAAGTCTGCAGGGCGAAACCCAAATCATTAAAAAGAATTGATTTGTTTGTATTTCAGTTTCAGGAGTTTGGCAATATGGAATCGAGAAAGCTGAATTGCTGGCAGCAGAGACAGAGACAGACATGTCAGTCGGATAAGCAAAAGTTTCCAGAGGCCAATCCTGGTTTGGAGAACAGCGAGATTTCCGAGATTAGAAACAGATTAACAAAACTGACTGAGCAAAGCATAATGCAAATTGCTAATGTTTTTCTTTCCCAAGGAGTTGCTCTCATAATGAAGAGTACCGTGCTGATGGTGATCCTAGGTTGCCATTTCGTCCTAGGAGACCGAGGAGAGGACATTCTCATGAACAATAAGGGGTTAATGAGAACACAAGGCCCAAGCATGTTAATGTTTGGAGAAAAAGGTAATGATCCTTTTTCACTGCCCTCTGAATGGCCCGAATGGACTGAACAGGGAAGGAGGAAAAGAGCACTTGTGCCAGGTGGAAACAAATTTCATGGCACAATAATGGTGAAAAGTATGGAGGGTCAAGTGGGCTGGAAGTGTGATGTGAACGGCAGCTTAAATCTGCTCTTAAATGTCACACTCCTGGAGCAAACTGACCGATCCAAAGTCTTGTTAAAAGGTACATTGCAGTACAATGGTTACATGCAAAGGGTGGAGTGTGGTGTGCAGGATCACCTTGTCTTGGTGCTCGGGAGTAGGGTTCTTATAGACTGGAGGAACGGGCAGTAAACATAAACATCCTTTTTCCTCCAGGAGAGAAGCGGGGAACCATACCACAGCCTGGAGTGGCCAACAGAGGGTGTCCCTGAAACAACTATATATACACAAAGGCTGGAAAGCAGAAGGGTTTCGATTCTTGGAACAAGTCGTAAGAATCAAGATCCAGCCACATTTTCAGGTAACCAAGAGGGTGGGGAGAGCGATCCCGAGGAAGGGAGAGTCAACACAGGTAAAACCATCCTCACTACATGGTTCACCATATGAGATAATCCCACACAATCCATATTCAGCCACTTATCCTCATTCTAGATGGGTAAGTGAGGAGGTACTCTTAATTGAAAGATTGCCGAGAGTGCATTCTTCCTGACCGCATTTTGTCTCAGGACACAAGAGGGAAAAAGGTCCAATCAGGACAGTTGGGAACATCTTTTGTCATTGAGATGCTAATCAATTTCACAGAAGAAAGAGTACCAACCGTATTCTTCTGGGGAGGGCCACAATGGTTAGCATGGGACGTGAGTTTAATGGATCAGGGGACTTTTTGGAGTAGAGAGGTAGAATCCTGGGATAAATCAGGTAGCACCCTGGGGACTCTCTATGATGGAAGGGTGATGGGACTAAAACATCCGGGAGGATGAAGGACCATGGACATACGGTTTTTGCATCCCACAATCCCTAAGGTCCAAATAGATCTTGCATAATAAGAAGAGAAACCGTGATGGTAAAAGTGGGGGTTCCCACAACTCCTAAAGCTCAGGTAGCCACCCTGCCAGTGACTACCCAGGAACCCAACCTACCGTCATGTGATACACATCAAGTTGTAAAAAGTGGTCTTTTCCAGCTAAATCAACTGAGACCGACTCCAATTATCAAGGAGGCCCAGCTTCAATTGATCACTTGGCAGATTAACTTAGAAGAGTGGGTAATATCTAATATGTACCCTAATTGCAGCACTGTCGCTGCCACCCTGGTACAGGCTTTTAGGTCATGGGCACATTCCACAGCTCTGCAGTTTCTTCACCTCTTTTACAGCTTTGACACTGACCCCAGCAGTTCTTAATTTATCTAATCCTAATTTATGACGGTCTTTCTTTTTTTTCCCTAGTAGCAGTGGTCTCTTCTCTTGCTTAGTTAACTCTTTCCTGACTCATTTTCTGTCCTCCAGCTTCTACCATCTATGAGACCGCAGGATAAAAAATGCTGTTTTCTTCCCTTTCATTGCTAAACTGTCATTTTAAATACACCTGAGCAGTGGTGCTCATCCAATATTTGGGTATCCGAACTACCCAGATAATCTGAACTTTTTCCACTATCCGAACTTTGAATAGCAATTCGGATATTTTTTAAAATCTGAATAGCACTATCCGAGCAAACTCGGATTTCCCATCTGAGAGAGAGAGAGGGATTTTAGGTCCTCACATCATTAAAAAAACGATGCTACATGCCTCATTTACCCTAAAAAAAACGTTTTAAAGGCAATTTAAATAAGCCTTCTTTAGACTTTGTTCCCGTATACTGCCAATATGTTAGAGCACACCACCATATGTACATTCAGCATTCAAAAGAGATGCATAGATTTTTCAGCAAATATAAATAAATGTCATTCAGATGCTTTAAAGTGGAGCTGAACTCTTGCACAGGACAGAAGGAAAACAGAGATATGTACCCTGTATGTATTTCGAGAGCCTGTCTAATTCCCCCTCCTCTGTGTCACAAGTTGTAATTTCATCTCTACACTGTGTCACCCGACTGCCACAACAGCTAAGCTCATTTGAAAGCACAGGATGTTAAACATTTGTCTGCTTCCATAAAAGCAGGAAGTAGACACACTGCAGATTTATTGCTGGATTTGTATCAGCTGTAACAAAAATGTTTTTTTTTAAATGTTATGTTGTTGCGTATCTTTTAGAGCAGAGAGGAAGTTCTGAGTTCAGGTCCACTGTAATTACAACAGAACATCCAAAGTGGGTCTTGACAGGATGTTTGCTACTTACCTGTTGTCTGTTTTGGATGGGCTTCTCTCCATTGCTCTGCCCTGCCTCCTGTTTGTGGCTCCGACTGCAGCCAGTCGCACAGAGGACAAAGAAGCAGCGTATGCTCTGGCCACTGGCGCTCCCTGTAATTTCTCGCTCCTGCCCAGACAGATGTGCACAGCAACCGAGGCCGGTACAGTGTTATGCATTCTTGACAAGTACCGGTCATACATCAGCGTCATTTCTCAAGTATGCATTCCCAGAACACTATCGGCTGCTGTGCACATTCGGGCAGGAGCGCAAATTACAGGAATTATTTGTTGAATGGGAGGCAGAGCAGCACAACTGAGATGAACCCATTCAAACCAATGATCACTAGTCAGAGTGTTGGACAATTATTTATTTTTTTTGGGGGGGGGGGGGGTCGCTTGGTGACAGCAGGCCTAGGGCACTGGAAAGTACAAATCCGGCCCTGGAGAGAGTGTGTGAGCACGAGCATCGAAAAGTGAAACATAAAAAAAAAAGAATCATGGGTGCTGTCTGAACCAGAAGAAGGGATCTGCAGATCAAGCCTTTTCAGGGGGGCTGTTAGAATTTAAGTATGATATGCTTGAATTCGGAGGCCTAGTGAGAGGACTTGCTCAGCAGAGTCTCCCTTTAAAGAGTATTTCTAGAAGCACTGGGAACTCACACAAGGCCGTAGGGCTTATCAGGCCGAGTTGTACAGACTTCTAGGCTGCAGCAGGATAAACATGAGCCAATGTTATGAAAGTGTGAACAAAGGTGTAGTGTTGTTGCCCATAGCAACCTACAAATATGTATTACAATGGGGGGGGCTTTTCTTCACTGATTCTTGTAGGGACTTAGAATACATATGTGAGACGTATAAATTGAGTTACTCTATTACAATTACAGTTGGCTAAGCCCATGTCATGACCAAGGCAATTTTTGCCGTCCACGTCATGGCCATACCTATTTTTTGCCGCAGCACACACTCTATCTCTGTCCTTGGTTCCCCAAGGTGTCCTGGCACTTTTAGGATCCTCCGTCTCGCTCTTATGGCAGGTGTAGAACGCTCCCAGCTACTGGAGCGCGATGGGGGACTCGTGCACAGCTGGGCCGCGCATGCACAGTAAGCCCTGACTGGCCAAACTTAAAGAACCAGAGGTGGAGGATGGCGGCATGGGAGCGATCAGCCTGGAGGGGAGTGGAGGAAGCCCCAGGTATGTTTAAATGTTTTCTATCTCCCCGTCTCAGGTTCTCTTTAAGCACTGAAAATCTACATGTGATATTTTAGCCAGGTGACATTACAGTGATATGGCTGCTGTTTTTTCTGCTCCCGTGGAGACAAATGTTGACCTTTTGAACTTTTTCTTGCTATCAAATTTGTTTGCAAAGCCAAAGGGTTTTTTTTGTTTTTTTTTACTTCTAATTAGTTTTCAGTAGGTCTGCAGTCTGACTGTTCCAGATAAAGTACTGGTTTATTAATGCTTGAAATGAAAAATAAATAAATAAAAAAGCAAGTAAGTAGGATTAGTAGGATTAGTACTATATATTCTCATGTTTATCTCATCATGCCACATGTTGTGTTCTAGGGGCAGCTGCATGTTTACATAGTTGTCGGCGTTCAATAATGATTAAATAGTGTAAACTAAAAATATGTAACAATACCATTAATCAAGTTAAGTTAAAACTAAGTACATACAGTATGTTATGATTTACTTTGTCAAGTTAGGGAATACCATTAGAATACATTTTACTAATAACGTTACTATTTGAGTTTTTTTTTTTTAATTTTGAACTTGGAAAAAAGAAGTAGTCTAACCTCTAACCAGCATGAAATCCAGAAGCCAAAACACCTTTTCAGAGTGCAGGCGCCACCTCTGCAGTTGCCCAGTAACAAATCCTGTCCAATGACAGCCCTTTGGCTGGGTTCACACATAAAAGGTGCCCAGTACTGTCCTGTCAGTTTTTGACAATTGACAGTTTTGTAAGTTTTCTATGGCTTGGTTTACGCATAAATCTGTACATTTCCAGTCCAGTCCTGTCAGTTTTGTATCAGTTTTCTATGGGGTTGTTCATGTATAAAAGGTGTACAGTTCCAATCCTTTCAGATAAAACTGATAGATTTGAAAACTGATACAAAACTGACAGGATTGGACTGGAAATGTACACCTTTTATTTGTGAAACAAGCCTTAAAGCAGAAAAGAGTGAATGACTCTGGCCAAAGACGGTTGTTATGTTGACCAAGAGCCAGACAATCCTTTTACCCCAACATTGTACATTACCACTACTATGACAGGAGATAATATGAAAATGAATCTAAACGGATTATGGATAAATCACCTTGACCCTTGGCCTCAGGGCAACTGCTTATTCTGTACATACTGAAGGTGATGTACCAGTATCAATAAGTCAGTAAAGTAACAATACTTTATCCTAAAAAAAATATATATAGATCATGTAGGTGTCATAAGGAGTAATAAAGTTATTGGCGCTGATATGTGAAAATTGCTCTTGGGCTGAAGAGTTTAAGACATTTTATTTCACATTCCTGGGTTTTGACCTCTTAGGATTCCTTACAATTTAGGCATGTCAGCTGTTAGTATTGATACAGCAAAAATATTGTATTACTTATGCCATCAAAATGATACATACATGCTTTTTTTTTAGACAATGTAGGCTTTCTCTAGGTAATATTTTTTTCCAAGAATTATTTAATTTTATAGTCATATTACAGGGACAATATAGGCAAAAATGCTGAAAATATATATATTTTTTCATTTTTCACCCTTTCTAATGTTCACATGACAAGTGCCACAGATATAAAACACCTTAAAATATATTATTTAGCTTGTCCGAATTAACATACCACATATGCCATATTTCATTACTAGTTGCACACATAGCATACCATTATCCCCAGTCTGTAAGTCTGTAATGACTGTAATGACTCGCTAGAGTACACAGTTTGGGGACCCTAGTGCTGTGCAGATACATTGCTAGACAACAGCATAGCGATGCATCTGTACAGTGTCCCCAACCATGGCATAGCTAGAAATTATGGGGCCCCATAACAAAATTTGCATGGGGCCCTCCGATGTAGGCACTCTTGAGCAATGCCACCTGCCCCTCGCTTATGGATATGAGTTGATTGGGCAATTTACATTCCCTTGCAATGCACACTGTGTATAGTCCTTGGGCAAAGAGACAAAGTCAGAGGGTGGAAAAACAAAGGAAAGTTAATAGTGAACACATCAAGTACAACCTGGGTCCCCTCTGCTTCAGGGCCCCATAGCAGTTGCTGTGGCTGCTATGGCTATTGCTACGCCCCTGGTATTCAAACCATTGCCACAAGATGCTGAGGCATTTGACCGCTGTCAGATATGGCCAAGAAAGAGAATAATTGACTTTGTGAATGAGGGCTGCAATATTGGAATCTGGAAGACAGATCTGGTTCAGTAGTGTCACAAACCTTGCACCTAGAAACACCACGTCCTGCGTCGGAGATTGACTGAATTTTCTGAGACCTCTGTAGAGCCTATAAAAGGATATCTTGATGAAAATAAAGAAGAGATGGATCTTGATGCAGATGGGGGATGTCTTAGTCTGGAAATAACAGGATTTTGGAAAATAAAGTTATTGGAGCTGTGGATAGGCTGAATGACAAACATCAGAATTTGAAGTGATGACTGTGTAGAAAGAATTTTACATACCTTTGGAATTTTTTGTTTTTCTGATGAGGACATAAACATGAGCTTTGCCTTGACACCATAAGACAGCCCAACCACTCAGAATACAACAGTAGTTCCCTGTCTGGTTAATGAGGCTGGACTTCTCAAAGGTGTACTTGTGCTGCCTCTGGCTGGAGTAGAGAGAAGATCCAGCCACAGTAGAGTAGAGATGGCCCGAATCTCCGATTTTCGGTTCACGAACTTCTGTAAAGGTTCGGTTCACGCGACCTTTCGCGAACCGCAATAGACTTCAATGGGCAGGTGAACTATGAAAACTAGAAACACTTATGCTCAGAAAAGTGATGGAAAAGATGTTTCAAGGGGTCTAACACCTGGAGGGGGGCATGGCAGAGTGGGATAGATGCCAAAAGTCCCAGGGAAAAAACTGGATTTGATGCAAAGCAGCGGTTTAAGGGCAGAAATCACATTGAATGCTAAATTGCAGGCCTAAAGTGCTTTAAAACATCTTGCATACGTATACATTAATCAAGGAGTGTAATTAGAGTACTGCTTCACACTGACACACCAAACTCACTGTGTAACGCACAGCAAACAGCTGTTTGTGTTTGATGGCCGTGCTGGACTGGTGCGCACCATGGCGAGATTGCCATTATCAACTTTTTGTTTTTTTCTCTACCATTGTAAAAGCTTACATTTATTTTTTTAAATTACATTTTCTGCCGGCTGCTTAGTACCTGTAACGAAAATCTGTTATGGAAGGCAAGTCTGCCATTGTGAGTGACACTGACCACAGGTAATGGACGGGGAATCAGGGTTCGATTCCGGTCCGGAGAGGGGGGTCTGAGAACAGGCTACCACCACCACACATCCAAGGAAGGCAGCAGGCACGCTGTGGGCAAAGGAGCAGGAACGGCTACCACCACACATCCAAGGAAGGCAGCAGGCACGCTGTGGGCAAAGGAGCAGGAACGGCTACCACACATGTCCACCAGGCATGGCATGCACGTCCCGAGGTAGTGACCAAAAATAACAATTCAGGAGGACTTTCGAGGCCCTGCTGTAAATGAGATGAATCAACTTTAAATCCTTGAACGAGAATCTGTTATGGAGGGCAAGTCTGACATCCATTCAAGTGAAAGGTATGTACTGACTGCCAGATATAATACAATGTGCAGTCAAAGATCCAGTGAAAGGTATACAGTGACTGCAAACAGCTGTTTGTGTAGTGACGACCGTTCTTGGGTGGTGCGCACCATAAAGAGACTGCAGGTGATGGCGACTTTCCAGCCCATATGGTCGCCGGGATGAGGTAGCTGAATGACAGAACAGTGACTGTCCAGCTGATCAAATTTGGTCTGTCCACAATGAAGCAACGACCTTATTATCGTTGGTGTGCCCCCTCCCGACACACTAATATAGCCATTGGTCATTGCTTCATTGTGATGCACAAGCCCCTTCACCATGGCAAGGTAATGATCACAAAAGAGGAATTGGCACATGTACATGCCTTTTGTTTTGTTGTTGCAGCTGCAGTGCAGCCAGAAAAATTAGGCAGGCATGTACATGCACCAGAAAAATGAGTATAGCTGCCGCTGCAAGCAGCGGCCTTAAAAATTCTGGAGTCCTCCTGGAGTCCTGGACCCTGTTGGTGGTGGCGGAGAAGGCAGTCAAGCGCCTGCAGGCAGAGATGCTGTGTGGGGAGCGACTTAGTCTTGGGGCAGGCAGTCACATGGCGTGCAGGCAGAGATGCTGTGTGTGGGGACTGACTTAGTCTTCGGGCAGGCCTGAGCGTGCGTTGCAGACCAGGCATCCGTGGTCAGATGGACCCTTGACCCAACGCTGTGTGCCAGAGATGTCACCACTTGCCTTTCAACATCACGGCACAGTTTAGGTATCGCCTTTTTTGAGAAAAAATTGCGTGATGGTATCTTACTCTGCGGTGTGTGGCTTTGCTTTTGTGTGCTACTTCTCCTCAGGTGGTCATCCCATTGCAGTTTGTGCTTTGTAATCATGCGCCTTCGTAAGGTAGTTGTCCCTACGCGGGTCTTGGTCTTTCCATGGCTCAATTTTCAGTGGCAGAGTACAGATGGCATTGCTCTCATCTGAGGCAGACACACACAAAAATTTCCACACCACTGAGCCCTGGGGTGATGGCACTTTGGTGGTGGTGGCTGACTGAGTGTTAAGTGGGGTGCCAGAATCAGAGCAGGAGGAGGAAGATATGTCACGCTTCCGTGCGGAAGCTGAGAAAGATGAGGTGTTCTGTGTTAAACAGTCAACTACGTCCTGACAATATTGGGTGTTTATGGCACATGCCTTCTTCTGAACACTGTACTTTGGTCGAGGGCCGCACTAAATCACGACAGCGCAACCTCGAACAGACCTGCCAGGTGGCCTGCCTCTGGCTCTGCCTTTTGTTTTGTCCATATTGGGGGGGGGGGGGGGGGGGGGATGAAGTGAAAGGTATGCACTGACTTGACTAATACAATGTGCAGTCACACAGGTGCAGTTAACAGGTAAGCACGGAGTGATATATCACACTGCGTGCGCTCACATAGGTAGGTGGGTGCACTGTGGACAACATGTAGGTATATGCAGTGATGGGTATTATAATGTGCACCTGTCATACACAGACAGGTACCATAAAAGCACAGTGACACTGCTTGCGCTCACGTAGGTAGGTGGGTGCACTGAAGTTAGCAACAGGTAGGTATATGCAGTGATAAGTTTTACAATGTTAACCTGTCACACATAGACAGGTACTGGACAGGCACAGTGACACTGCGTGCACTCACATAGGTAGGAGGGTGCACTGAAGTTAACAACAGGTAGGTATATGCAGTGATGGGTATTATAATGTACAACTGTCACACACAGACAGGTACCGGACAAGCACAGTGACACTGAGTGCACTCACATAGGTAGGTGGGTGCACTTAAGTGAACAACAGGTAGGTATATGCAGTGATGGGTTTTACAATGTTAATCTGTCACACACAGACAGGTACCGGACAGGCACAGTAACACTGCGTTCACGCACATAGGTAGGTGGGTGCACTGAAGTAAACAACAGGTAGTAGGTATATGCAGTGATGGGTATTACAATGTGCACCTGTCACACACACAGGTAGCCACTGAATGTGCTGGGACTGGCAGTGGCACACACAGTAGGAATTACCAAGGCTGTCTATGCAACACAAGTGTCTGTGGGACACACACACACACACACACACACAAAAAAATAGATCACAAGAACAAGATTAGCTCTCAAAAGAGCTGTTGAGGGGTGTTTTTTTTAGCAATAAGAATCAGCAAGGAGCAAGCTAAGAAGCCTACAAGAGCCTAACTAAGCTTTCCCTATGTGAGTCTGCACAGCAGCTCTCCCTTCTCTAATTACTGCAGGCACACGAGTGAGTGACAAGCCTGACGCTGCCTGCCTTTTATAAGGGGGGAGTGGCTCCAGGAGGGAGTGTAGCCTGATTGGCTACAATGTGCCTGCTGACTGTGATGTAGAGGGTCAAAGTTGACCCTAATGGTGCACTATGGGGGCGAACCGAACTTCCAGAAAAGTTAGCGGGTCTCCACGATCGTGAACCCCAGAAGTTCGCCGGGAACCGTTCGGGCCATCTCTACACTAGAGTAAGATGGCAGCTGGGAAGAGGTCACACCAGGTTGGACGATCAGTATCTTCAGTATCCTGATCTGTTGGCAAAGTTTACCACATCCATCCATTAATGGAATCTGTCACTGACACTGCACTGATTCCAGCTCCATCTTCCCCTGCATAGACTGCTCCTACTCTAAAGGACACTTCATATGTTCCTACTTGCTGGTGTCCAGAGGCTTCAACGTGCAGGCGTCGTACAGGACCACAATCTCAGACTGCTTGGCTTTGTTGTTGCACTGAGGACACTTGGATGTTCTACTTTTCAGCCACCCTGCGATACATATATATCCAAAGAGATGGCCTACAATGAAGTGCTGATAGTGATAACTGTGTGCACCTTGGTAACACACAAGGTGAATGCCTCCTGGTGGTGCATCGTAGGGCCACAGAAACACTGCTGCACTCTCCGGTCCACTTTACCGAGCTCCTTCTGCCTGCCAATTATCATTGTTGTTGTTGTGGTTGTGTGATTATAAAATAGCAACATGTATCAAAGTTTCCTTTATATCATGGGATTTTGTTACAGGTTCACTTAAAAGACAGTGTAATGGAAACTGGTTGAAGGAAGGAGCAATGCCTTGTGTGTGGACTGGGACTGAGATACTATTATATGTATTCTGTAGTTGCCTGGCAACCTGCATTTCATTTTTTTATTTATTTGGTACAATTATTCTGTTTGATTTCTCACCAGGCTCTAGAGAATCATTCCAGAATTGTATGTATGACGTTTGCATTTAAAAGGATTTGCAAAACCTGGAGGCCACATCTGTGGGATGAGCATGAAAGAGACTCGCAGGAATCAGCCGAGTCGTTGGCTGAAGATTTGTGCTAAAGGGGATTTCACCGCAAACCACCTGCATGACTCCCCACTGAAGAGGCTTATACAGCGTATACACTGAGTACATACACTATGCCCCAGCAATCACAGCAAGCACACTAAAACATATGTTCCCATTCATTTCTATTTACAGAGTGCCACCATAGTAATACCATGAGTAAACATAGGCTTATTACAACCCACGGGCACTAAATAATACAGAACAAGAAATAAAAAGAAAAAAATTAAAGGATTACATTGAAAAAAATAATAAGGCCTGGTTCACATTAGCATTCCCTGTCCAGATCCGCCTGATCGGATCCTGACCATATACTGTACAAACGGAACATACGTTCTGCATAGCGATGCAAAGGCTATGCGGACGTTCACACGCGTCCGTTCCGTACAGTACGGAGCTGGACCGGATCCGGACTCCGGACTCTTTTCCAACATGCGCTATTTTTTGGTCCGGCTCATCCGGCCCACGCACCCGGACCGGAGCTTGACTGCACCATCCGAAAACAGAAAACCAATGGGAAACGGAAGCACAGAACACACTGGCTACAAACACCTGACGTTCTACCCCACTTCCTATGCGTATTCTAGCGGCGATTTTGGATGGGGACACATGGGCAAGCATTTTGGAGTGGAGCAGCAGTGACTTTTAACGTGCTGGAGCTGTTGGCAGTATGTCGAAGGTGGAGGTGAGGCCTATACAGCAGAGGACCTGATTCCACTGCTGACCTCCCAGACCCCAAAATTTTTATTTATTTCTACTCTCTTTTGCCAAACGGATCCGGATCGCATCTTTATGTACACCTGATGCAACCTGGCCGGATCCGGATCGGATCCGGATCAGAACCGTATGGTTCCGATCCGGATCCAGTCAGGTCATCCGGTCTGTTTGGCAGAGAAACGCAAGTGTGAACGGGGCCTAAAGGATTGGCAGAAAAAAAAGAGAATGACAAACATCTGAGTAATAATATTATTAATAATTCCTGCCAGTAATTATTATTATTATATAGAACCACCATTTTTTTTGTGATGATTTATATTAAGTAAAATAAATGTGTATGCATAATACAAAAAAAAAAAACAAATGTAGCACACAACATAAATGTGACACTAGTTAAAGGGGCACTATGGCAAAAAATGTTAAAATTTAAAATATGTGCAAACATAGAGAAATAAGAAGTGCATATTTTCCAGAGTAAAATGAGCCATAAATTACTTTTCTCCTATGTTGCTGTCACTTACAGTAGGTAGTAGAAATCTGACAGATTTTTAACTAGTCCATCTCTTCATAGGGGATCCTCAGCAAGGCTTTTATTCTTTATAAAGATATTCCTCAAAAAGGATTTAAACAATGATGCTGGTCAGCCTCCCTGCTCGCTACACAGTTTTTTGGCAGTTGGACAGAGCAGCTGCCTTTCGCTAAGTGCTTTTGAAAATAAATAAATCCTTGAGAATCCCCCCATGAAGAGATGGACTAGTCCAAAACCTGTCGGTAATGTCAGATTTTTACTACCTACTGTAAGTGACGGCAACATAGGAGAAAAGTAATGCACGGCTCTTTTTACTCTGGAAAAAAAAAACATACTTCTTATTTGTTTATGTTT
Source organism: Hyperolius riggenbachi (assembly GCF_040937935.1). Classification (NCBI taxonomy): domain Eukaryota; kingdom Metazoa; phylum Chordata; class Amphibia; order Anura; family Hyperoliidae; genus Hyperolius; species Hyperolius riggenbachi. The sequence continues at coordinate 79,364,466 of NC_090656.1, read as the reverse complement.
GCACATAATTTCAATTTTACAATTTTTCGCCTTAGTGCCCCTTGAATTACTACAAACAGCTGTTTAACAAAGAATATAGCAAAAACAGGGAGAAATATGAAAGACAGAGCTCTATCCTAAAGACTAAAAGAAGCTTACAATCTGATCTTCATGACTTATTTTTCATGTTTAGCCTAAATGATAATGTATAATAGTGCAATAATTAACAGCTTTGTTCACTTTTTTTTATTTAGAGAAAGAATGTCCTTTTTGTTCTGTGGTACAAATTACTTTGTTGCTGCTTTACTGAGAATGCATACATAGACCCCATTGATACCTATTGTTAATTCTTGCTCAATTATATCCATACAGTGCTGTGTGAGTACAAGAGCTTGGTATATGCTCGTATTATCTGCACACAAATTGTCCTTATTGTTAAAGTAAACGTGTGAGTTTATAAAATGAAAAAAACAGAGCCTTACCTCAGTAGAGTGAAGCCTCTGGAACCTTCAGAGGCTTCCCCACTTCATTCTCCAGACCCTCTAAAAGTTTGTGGCCGTGCTTCCATGAACAAGCTTGGCCACACTGCACAGGCGTAGGACACCTGGTGCCTGCGCAGTAGCACAGAGTCATTCATGCTCGGAGAAAATGCTGCGCCTGAGCAGCTTCGTGCTGCTGCATAGGCGCGAGGTGTCTTGGGCCTACGCAGTGCAGCCATTCTCTTTCATGGACGGCAGAATGGCCCCGTAAACTCTTCGCCCTTTTTTGAAAGAGGTTTGGGGGTCCTAGCGCTGGAACCAGGGCTGTGGAGTCAGAGTTGAGCAGTCGGAGCAATTTTTTGGGTACATGGAGTTGGTGGTTTTATAAATTGAGGAGTCGGAGTTGGAGTCGGGTGATTTTTGTACCGACACCACAGCCCTGGCTGGAACAGTGAGCTGTCAGGAAACCTCTACTGAGGTAAATACCCATTTAGGGCACTTTTTTCCCCCTACAGGTATACTTTAACCACCCTGGCGTTCTATTAAGATCGCCAGGGCGGCTGCATGAGGGTTTTTTGTAAATAAAAAAAAAACTATTTCATGCAGCCAACTGAAAGTTGGCTGCATGAAAGCCCACTAGATGGCGCTCCGGAGGCGTTCTTCCGATCGCCTCCGGCGGCCAAAATTAACACGGAAGGCCGCAATGAGCAGCCTTCCGTGTTTGGCTTCTCCTGTCGCCATGGCGACGAGCGGAGTGACGTCATGGACGTCAGCCGACGTCCTGACGTCCGCCGCCTCCGATCCAGCCCTCAGCGCTGGCCGGAACTATTTGTTACGGCTGCGCAGGGCTCAGGCGGCTGGGGGGACCCTCTTTCGCCGCTGCTCGCGGCGGATCGCCGCAGAGCGGCGGCGATCGGGCAGCACACGCGGCTGGCAAAGTGCCGGCTGCGTGTGCTGCTCTTTATTTCGTCAAAATCGGCCCAGCAGGGCCTGAGCGGCAGCCATCGGCGGTGATGGACGAGCTGAGCTCGTCCATACTGCTAAGATGGTTAAAGGCTCACTAACCGACACACATACAAAAATTCCATTTTCTTTTTAGGCTGTATTTATGGGTTATTTATGAGGTAATCCGGTGAATACTGTGTTGTTAGTGTTTTTATTTTTCAAAAGATCCATTTATTTTCTTTATAATCCATACAGAAAGATTTGCTTCAATGATGATACTGGGGTACTCCTGGACTCCTTCATGCATACCATAAGGGAGTTCTGAAACTGACATTTGTCATAATTATTTTCCTTTGCCTATATCAGTAGGCTTTACGGCTGAGAGCACATTCATTGTTGTGCATCTATTCAGTTCCTAAAGACTATTTACTGTTTCTATGGTGACAAGTGAGTAGTAAGAACTGGAATCTTCATCATTATCATCTACTCACCTGGGCTACAGCTTGTTTATTTACATAGTAGTTGTCAGTAGTAGGGTATCCATTCGTACCACGTTAGCCTTCATTTAAAGAACCACTATTGCAAAACATAGTAACATACCGGTAATATGTACTGCTCTCCCACAGTAAAATGCTCTATGAATTTCTTTTGTCCTTTTTTTTTGTTACTTACAGTAAATATTAAAAAGCTGACAAGCAGTGGTGCTCAACAAGATTTCGGATATCCGAACTTTTTACACTATCCGAACTTTGACTAGCAATTCGGATATTTTTAAAAATCCAAATAGACTATCCAAACAAACTTGGATTTCCCATCTGAAATACGAAATCCGGGCAGATAGTTAGTTCAGATATCTGAGCAGAAGCCAAAATCATCTTCAATGGCAAAAATCCCTTTCGAAGTCGTCCAGGCGGAGAGAGAGAGAGAGAGAGGGAGAGAGGGGGAGAGAGAGAGAGGGAGAGAGAGAGGGAGAGAGAGAGAGAGAGAGAGAGAGACACCTACGACAGGATTTTAAGCCATTTTCAGGTCACTTACGGTGTTCTATCCAGATATCCGAATCCGGCTGGATGCTGTGGTCAAAGATCCGACCCGGATTGGAAAATTTAGAATCCAGATATCCGACCCGGATCGGATAGAGGGGTATCCGGATCCGAATTAGTTCCAGATAGTGAAAAATGGTATCCGAGCAGCACTGCTGATAAGACCTAATAGGTTCTTTGTGGGGTATTCTCAGGGTTTTCTTTATTTTTAAAAGTATCAGAACAGTGTCACTGGCACCTCTGCTGTCATTTTCTGTCCCCATGGTACTGAGTACCCTCCCTAAATGTCATGTACTCACTGTGGCCCTCTCTTATTTATTTTATTTATTTTATTTATTTATTGGATTTATAAAGTGCCAACATATTACACAGTGCTAGTGTCTATACTCCAAATCTACATGCACACTACAAATTACGATGCCTGCTGGAATTGACTGGGACAGTTTCTCTAGCATCTCTAGCATAGTGGCTTGTAATGTGTCAGTCACTATGGTGGGAGGAGGAGGTGAGGTGACTGGGATGGGGTGACTGGGAGAACAATGGACTCGGGGCTACTCAGATGTCAGACATTGCTAAATGACATCTAAATGGAAGCAGGACACTCTCCAATTTCCTAAGCTGTACAGGAAGCTAGAGAACATTTGACTGATGTTTATGCTACCAGGAGCCACAGAGTTCATATACAAAACTCGAGCAAGCCGACTGACAAGGAAACAGTGGATGTGGCAGGGAGACAGAATAGCAGCATTTTGAGAAAGGGGAACCTTGAGTCCGGGTCCTTGAAAACCCTTTGAAAGGCTTGGGAATGAGTTAGATGCCCGCACCTTCTTCAGAGCTGTGTGGCCCAGCATGGGCCCCTGAGGTCAGGGTGTGTGTGTTTTCAGACACATAAAAGTGATCTCCTTTCCAAAACAATACCCCACACCCCTTTTACAGTCGGAAATTCCTAAATAAAAATGGACTCACCTCAAATTGTACAGATATTTGTAAAGCGAAGCAGGTTATCTTGGCACGCGACGCTGAGTGCCAGGCACCGAAGCTGGGTAGCAATACTATGTTGCGCACCCCGCGTAATGATAATTCGGGGCTCTGGTGGCTGCCAGATCCTGAATTACATCTCCCTCCGAGTTGTGACAAGTCAGAGGGGGAATAGTAACGCCGCCTTGGAGTTTAGCGGCAGCAGGGAGAGCCGTCATTCAGCTCTCCCTACGCTGAACTGAGTGGCGCCGCCACAATATGTACTCCTTGTCAAGTATATCAAGCCTACGGAGTAATTACCATCCATCCCACATCAGGTAAATTGAGAATATTTGAGAATAAATGGCCTTTTACAGGGAATACAAAATTGGTTAAGAACTTACAGTAGTTCTAGGGCAATGGAATGTAATGGGCAGCACGGTGGCGTAGTGGTTAGCGCTCTTGCCTTGCAGTGCTGGGTTCCCGGTTCAAATCCCAGCCAGGTCAACATCTGCAAGGAGTTTCTATGTTCTCCCCGTGTCTGCGTGGGTTTCCTCTGGGCACTCAAAACATACAGATAAGTTAATTGATTTCCCCCTAAATTGACCTTAGACTATGATACAGGAACTACATGATACATACATAGACATATGATTATGGCAGGGACTAGATTGTGAGCCCGTCTGAAGGACAGTTAGTGACAAGACAATATACCCTGTACAGCGCTATATAATATGTCAGCACTATATAAATACTTAAAAAATAAATAAATAAATAGAGGTTGATCAAGCCTTGCTGCTGCTACAAATTTCTACAGGTGTCCCAACTTTTACCTCATTATGGTCAACCTACTTTGTCTACATGAAAATAGTGTTAGACACACTGTAGTACCATACCGGTGTGAGCTTTAACTGAACAGTATTATATTGCAAAAAAGTAATGTTGCTATAAAAAGGGCAAGAAAACGCAATTAACACTTGAAGAGAGTCAGATCATCATAACACTTTAAAGCAGTGGTCCTCAAACTAAGACCCGCGGGCCGAATGCGGTCCTCTGAGGCTTTTCTACCAGCCCTTCACACACAAAATGTATTACATATATATGTGGCCTGCAACATCTTTAAGTAATCCCGAGCTGAGCTCAGGGTATGCCGCCGCGGAGGATTTCTCAGGCCCTGGTGGGCCGATTTGGATAATTTTTTTTAAACACGTAGCTAGCACTTTGCTAGCTGCGTGTCTTACCTGATCGCCGCCGCTCGCCGCCGATGCACGGCTACCCGCCGCAATACAGGGACCCCCCGCATACCCCTTGCGCAGCCTAGTCAATTGCTGCCAGGCTGCACTATGGGGTGGATCGGGACTCCCTGTGACATCACAACATCGATGATGTCACTCCATTCGTTGCCATGGCGACGGGGGAAGCCCTAAAGGAAATCCCGTTCAGAACGGGATTTCCGGATGGGCTTGATCGCCTGCGGCGATTGGAGGGGTGGGAGGGATGCCGCAGGGAGGGGGGAATCATGTAGCTAGTGATAGGCTAGCAACATGATAAAAAAAAATTAGGCTAAAAAAAACCTCCCGCGGCCGTGCGGCCGCAAATCAATTGACCGCCAGGGAGGTTAAATATTGGTGACTGCATATAGAATAGCAGTGCTGGCACCACCCATCCACATGGAAGCCAGGAAGCAGTCATTCGCTGGCTTCCAATCCTAGGTATGCTTCACTGTCTGGCGCACAAAAACTTCTTTTGGAACCGCATGGATGTGTGTGCCCATGTGTAGGGGTGGGTAATTTACAGTCCATGCAATTACTAGAGACAGGGGGTAGTTTTGGGGGAGGGGGGTGAAATTATTGCTCACATATGACTTGCTATGCTAGGGTCACAATATCTGCACTTGCTGTGTTGGTGGCATAACAACTGCACGTGCTGAGTTGGGGGGGGGGGGATACTATCTGAACATGCTGACATGCTGAGACATAAGGCTGCACTTGTTACTAGGTGCTGTCTACAATACCTAGGTTCAATGTAATGGTTTTCTACATCATTTCATGTATACTCCAGCCCCCAAGCAGTCTGAAGTATTTTGACCCGGCCCTTGATCGAAAAAGTTTAGAGACTCCTGCTTTAAAGTGTAGGTCTGTCCTATAGAAAATTGCAAATTGTCTCCTTCACCATCAAAAAGGTACTCAGAAACTCGGGGGGGGGGGGGGGGGGGGAGGGGGGGGACCTGGGGCCCAAAGCCACAACAGCATAAGAAAATAAGTCAAGAGCTTGTGGAATAGGTGGCTCATGAGACCACAGCTTATTAGTTGTCATAGTAAGCAAGTGTTAGTTTTAACTGTAAAAATAAGAATAATGGTGGCCATACATGGTACATTTTTTTCCTCCAATTTTACCATTTCTATGTAATATAAGGGAGCTGGCTAAATTATGCTTTCAGTATATTCACTTAATTTACCTTTAAACGACATAGAAATGGTAAGATTGGATGAAAAAAATTGTACCATGTATGGCCACCATTAGAGATACAGACTCGACAGGTCAAGTTGCAGCAAGAAAGCCATTGCTAAGATGTCTGAATAAGAAAAAGAGGCTTGCCTGGGTTGTGAAACAATGCCAATGGGCTATTGAAAAATGGGAAAAGATGTTATATAGTTACATAGTTATTTGGGTTGAGGAAAAAGACGTACATCCATTAAGTTCAACAAAAAATAAAGTTATGGACTAATGAATCAAAATGTGACACCTTCTTCGGTTCATCATGCAGGATTCTTGTGCAACATCAAATAGGCTAAAGGATAAGCCCTCAGTGTGTGACATTTACTGACAAATATGGAGGAGATAGTGACGGTTTGGGGCTGTTGTACTGGATCCAGGGTTAGTAACTGTACATAGTGAGAGTCTGCAGTCTCTTATAAGGCTCGTACACACACATCAGTCTGCCGACAGCATGTACTCACGACGTGCAACTGTTGTCAGAACGACCGCCGTGTGGGAGGGTCTGAAAGACCCGTCGTTTGAAAAAGTACCGTGTGTGTACGCGCCTATAGATGACAATTCTTAATTAAACAAGTCCAGGTTTATTGGATTACCTGTGATTTCCCCATTGGAGATATTTGAGATGCCTTAGTAAAGTGAGGCAGAAACAGTACAAGAAATCATAAAATTGGTTGTATTCATGTCTTTAAATGACAGCTAATTGCATGCAGATGGAAGTAAATTTATTTGTGAACCCTTTACAGAAATGACAGCACTAAAATTTGAACATGACATTTAAACATCTCATTAAGTTCCAAGGATAATGTGTATTTTTCCAATTTGTATCGAACTTTGAGTGACCTTTTCATTCTGCAAAAAAAAAAAAAAATGCTGTTATTAATTACAATGGTTTTACGATGGTAAATTGCAAGTCCTATGAAGCCGTTATTATCACCATTAGCCTGAGTGAGAAAATGTCAGGACATAGGACCTACTTGTCCAGCGGTAATTTTACACTGAGGAGGTGCAGATTGATTAAACAACTAAAGACAAACAGGCAGCATTAAGAAACTTGTCATAGAAATGATAGTCCACTCATTTAAGCTAATCACTATTGAGGCTGGGCAAAAGCATACAATGCAAGATTTTTACTTCCACCAACAACTTTTTTTATTTTTTGTTTAATGCTGGGAATACACGGTTCGTTTTTTAGGTGATTAGATGGTTCGATAGATAATTTCCGACATGTCCGATCTCCCTTTCGACTATTCTGCCGCTCGATTTCTGATAGAAGTGAATGGAAAAAGATAAGAAAAACGAGCGGAAGAGAAAAGAATCGACTGCAGAATCGAGCGGCCAAAATGATTGAGAGGAGAATCGGAATTTGAAAAAATTATACCTTCCTGGGGGTTCTTCCAGCCGCCTCCAGGCTGATCGCTCCCTCGCCATCCTCCTGGGTCATCTGCATCCTCCACAATTCACCCCAGAAAGTCCTGTGGTCAAGGGCAGATTGTGCATGTGTAGCCGGACACGTGCAGGCTCACACAGTGCTTCTGTCACCAGGACCATTCTGTACCTATGCAGTACTACTCAACCATGCACTGAGTGGGTGACCATATTACCCAGCCTCCCTCGGTCGCTATAGTTACTCCACTTAGTTTGAGACTGTCCAATAAATGTTAAAACTTGAATAAACAATTTGGCCCATGACTTAGACTATGTTTTAGATTTTGGCCCCTTAAGTGAGTTTGACACCATCAAAAAAAGGCACTTGTAAAAAAGGGTATGGTTTAGCCGAAATTTAATGATATTGTTTATAACACTGAAAATGATAATATATGTATAATCGCAATAATTGTATAATATTGTCTATAACCTTTTTTTATTGTTTATTCTTGTAATAAAAAAATCTGAAAATATAATTTATAACAATGAAAACGATAATATATGTATAATCGTAATTGTATAATATTGTCTATAATCTTCTTTTATCGTTTCTTCATGTAATAAAATCAGAAAATATAGTTTATAAAATGAAAAAATATAAGTACATTTATAATAACTATAGTAAAACATTAGTAAATATTACCAACATTTTACTACAACTAAATCTAACCCTACTTTCACACAGAACCCTCCCTCTACCTATCCCTAACCCTTAGACCCCCCCTGGTGGTGCCTAACCCTAAGACCCCCCTGATGGTGCCTAACCCTAAACCCCTCCTGGTGGTGCGTAACCCTAAGAGCCCCCTGGTGGTGCCTAACCCTAAGATCCCCCTGGTGGTGTAAAACTCTAAACTCCTCCTGGTGGTGCCTAATCCTAACCCCCCCCCCCCCCATTTTTAACACATTCCAGAGATATTATTTGGTTTTACTCATCAGCCCCAGAACCAGGATTAAAGGCATAATTTGTCACATATGTACCCGGGACTTCCACATCATATTCTGCTTTAATTTCAGGTTACAATTGAACAGCAAGGAAACTCTTCAACTTTCTGTCACCATCACTTTTGTCATTTCAGTCCCAGAGTGCCACCTATAGCAGTCAGCACTGGTAAATTAAGCTGACAATGTTTCCGATATGGCTGCCTCATCTGACACTGTTATCGCAGCATTTTTAAGGCAATCTGACTTCTGCACACTGTCAGAAACCAACTTACATTTGTCTTCAAGGAAATTGTGAATTACTTGCCTTATAATCCGCTACCCACTAGTTTTTACAGATAGGGCCAGAACTGAAATGTTCTACAACTTTTCATGGGAAGCATAACTGTACACAAGTGGCAGCTCCAGCTTCAAATTTTTTGGGGAGCACAAAGAAGGCACGATGGCTGGCTGGTGGGGCCCGTTTGGGTGATCAATATTGATGTTTGTATGGCGAGCTTTAGATATTTTTCGCCTAAGTCAGGTCAGGTGATAAAATTAAGGCTAACTAGTTTGAACAATGTTAGAACATATATTTAGAAGGAGTTTTTTCAAATATAAGTGTCATCCAGATACATTAATCAAGAGATCTTGCAAGGATTGTGAGGTATTTATGGCAAGTAGATAAGACCCTTGGTTTAGTTAACGCCTTCATAGTCTCATAGTCTCAGGCTGGCAATGGAGATTTTTTTACAGACACTATCCGGTTCACTAAACGCTGCTGGAAACTAGTTAAAGAGAATGAAAAGCTGAACTTACCGTATCTGCGTGTCCAGGGATGTATTGAATAAAGATTGGACGTTTTACTGCCATCTGGTGTAGCGGGACATCTTTGTTTGGAATCTTTGGAAATAGACTTATTGGATCCTTGGCTCCCACCTGGCAGAGCGTGGGTGGTTGTAGCGGCCCCACCTTTTTTCCAAGTACCTCAACACTTGTCAGTAAATGTCAATTCATAAAGCCGATAACAAGCGGTAAAGCCACAAAGAAATACCGTCTGCTTTGAAGTAGTGAAAAGAGTGTGGAGACTGCTGGGAGCCGTGACTCACAAGCAGAAGCAGAAGTGACTGACAGGAGCAGGGAGCCAATAGAAACAGCCCCTGTTCTCCTGCAAGTCTGAATGATAGAATATGATAGGACCCGCAGCCTTCGGCGGGACAAGCTTTTCAACCCCCAGGAAGCAGCAGAGTGAGATCAGAACAAAACAGGCATCCCCTGAACACCTTAGGCTGTGTGTCAGTTTAACCTCTTGGCAGTGGCGTAGCAATAGGGGGCGCAGAGGTAGCGTGCGCATCAGGGCCCTTGGGCTAGAGGGGCCCCCGTGGGACCCACCCCTCAAACGTTAGCTATTTATTTTTCCTGTGCTGGTAATAATCACTTCTATAGATGCTTTGAATAGTAGTATTCAATAACAAGCCCATCCCCTTCTTGCACCTCTGACACTGTGGTTAACCTGTATTGTTTTGATGAACCATATGAATTGTCATGTATAGCATGCATGGAGGGCCCCAATGCAAAACTTGCACCGGGGCCCATAGCTCCTTAGCTATGCCACTGCCTCTTGGGTACCTGTTTGAAGATATGTAGGAGCTAAAATGGAAAATGGAATGGAAAAATCACCCAAGCAGGGCATGTGTAAAGTTTAAAAATAGAATGTTAAGAAAGACTAGTAGACAGATTCAGAGCAAGCAGAGGCAGTATAACAAAACATGTACATCTAAAGGGATGTCAGAATGCCTCGCAATGCTCTCACTGCACGGAACAGCTTGAAACAACACAGAGACACTCCTCTCTCTTCTGCTGTTATAACAGGTTTTTGTCAGTGGGCTTCGGTAATTTACCGAACTGCTACCGCACCTGTGAAAATTTTAATGAATTAGCACACAAAAGTCTAAAAAAAAAGAGGCTAAAGGTCCGTACACACGCCGGACTGGAGGCAACGACGGGTCCGTCGTCACCTCCCGCTGGGTGGGCGTTCCAACGACAGTCCGGCGTGTGTACGCACTGTCGGCAGACTGATACGGCTGCTTCTGAGCGATCCGCCGGGCGGATCGCTCAGAAAAATGCTGCAGGCAACAAGTTTTGCAATTGCCTTTAATCACAAAATGCCCGCGAACAGCGGTAATTGTGGCAGAGAGATCACTGCCATATGGTTACAATTTCGCTAGCGCTTCATCCGCTAATCGCCCTAGTGTGAATGGGCCTTTAAGGGCTCAAACCCACTAGCACCAGTGATTTGAAAAGCTCTTGCTAATACATTGAATTGCATTATGTTAGCAAGGGCTTTTCAATTTACAATTAATAATGCTTAGTTAAGTACTGCTAGTGGGTTCCAGGCCTAAAGCATACATCCCACCTTTTTTAAATAAGAAAGAGGGACACTTTAAGGCACGCCCCTGCCACACCTCTAACCACGCCCCTCACCATGCATATCACAAAGAATTGAGAACCAAAAGATGTTGTTTTATTATACAAACCACACTGGTCAGTAGTTTTTCTTCATTTTAACATTTGAAAATAAGAAATCGGCTGTTCAGATTTTTCCTGTATGTGAATTCTGGTTACAGTGGAAACAGGCCCACTGAAATACATTGCTATGCAAATCTGTGTGCAGAAAATGCATGTGAATTTGCATGCAGTGGAAAAGGGCCCTATAGAAATTCTACTATATATATATATATATATATATATATATATATATATATATATATATGTACTGTACAGACTGGTTGTAGATAGAGTATATCCCAAATCTCTCCAGGATATGTTCATTCACATGGCCAGCATAGGATCTCCTAGGTGTCTGCATTGTAGTCCATTGTCTGGACAATCGCCATAAAAGGAGATTGCACAAGAGATCTCAACCACTTCGCATCCAGACCTTCTTTTCCCCTTATGGACCAGAGCACTTTTGACGCTTTAGCCATGTCCCTATTTAAACAGCCATAACTTTATCCCTACTCACGACACCTAAATGATCTAGGTATCGTTTTTTTCAGGACATACTAGACTTTCAAAGGGGGCTATTTTGACCCAAGAAAAAAAAACAATTGTATGCATTTTAATGGAAAAAAGGGGGGGGGATGAAAAATTGCATTAATCCTTAGGTTTCACCAATTCTAGTAAAAAATAAAAAATGCTACAGTAGATAACAAACATGCCACCAGAATTACGTCCCCTAAGAATAGATAGCCAGGTGTGTCCCCAGTATCAGCCCCCCCAGTATAGCCAGATGTGCCCCCCAATATCAGCCCCCCAGTATAGCCAGATCTGTCCCCCGTATTTGCTAACCCCCCATATAGATAGACAGATGCGCCCCCCGGAATAGGGCCCACCATTATAGTAAGATGTGTCCCCGGGATCAATGTTCCCCATTGTAGCCAGATGTGCCCCCAGGATTAGTGCCCCCTCCCCATTATAGCCAAATGTGCCCTCAGTGTTAGGTTATGGCCCCCAGGACCATCAGATGTGCCCCCATTATTAATTCCCCACCCCCTGTTACCCTGATGGGCCCCAAAATACATTTCAACCCCCCCTTTCAGAACACTACCCTCACCCTCCGTTATGGGTAGCCAGATGTGCCCCACCCTTACTACTCTGGACCCTCCGTGGCCAGATTGATAAAAAAAAATGCCCCTGCAGGCAGAATATCTCACCTTACCTGGTTCCTGCGATCATCCTTCAGCCCCAGCTTCCACTCACCACGCTGCACTCAGCCCTGTGATACCGAACACCCGGGTCCCGGCTTGATGACATCATCAAGCTGTAACCTAGATATTCGGCATCAAAGGGCTGAGTGAAGAGCGGTGAACAGTGGCTTGGGCTGAAGGATGATTGCAGGAACCAGGTAAGGTGAGATATTGTCCATGCAGAGGCATTTTTTTTTATTGATCTGGCGCGGAGGGGGAGAGATGAAGAATCACCGCTGTTTGCTACAGCGGTGATCGTTCATCCGCGGGGGGGGGGGGGGTGTCACTAATTGGCTACAAGGGTACATGTTCCCTTTCACCAATCAGTAACGCAGCTGACAGTGTCGGGGGGGTGCGCTTTAAAGCACACCCGATCGTGCACAGCAGGGCTGCAGGCAAGTCAGTATATCTACGTCATGGTGGCTTGGAGGGTACCACAGATGACGTAGATGTACTGTAGCAGTGGACAAAGTGGTTAAGGACCGTACCCACCATGTGATTTTGCCAAAGGTTTTCCCGATCACTGGCGATTTCTTTGAGCGACCGATCGTTTCCACAATCTTGTGATGTGTGTACAGGTGCACAATCGTGCTACCAACATTTAGGCATGCGTGCTGATAGTGACCGCCACAGCGGATTGGATCTCTAAGATCCCCGATGACTCCGCACAAAGTACCGCGATCACTTGAAGTCTCGCTCATACCCGTCATGTAACGTCGCGTCTGGCACATACCCGCCAGCAGGAAGATGGATCGGGAAGCATTCGTCATGGAGGGTCGGTGTGGATCCATCTTCCTACATCGCTGCAGTGGAGTATGTAGCTGTAATGCTGGGGGTCATACTTTCTGACCACCCAGCGTAACAGGGCTAAGAGCTGGATAATGGAAGAGGCTACACAGACTGCCCAGAGCAACAGCAGTTCTGAGCTTCCGATATCGTTACAAATAAAACACAATGGCAGCGCAGTGCGATGTTGCGCTGCCTTAATTCGCACTGTGCTGCCTTAGCGATAGCAAGTATTTAGACAGGTACAAGACAGGACTAAAGATTGGAGCGTAACTAGTAGCAACTGCAGCTCACAGTCACGTCCACAGAAACAGAGCAAGCAGGCTAACAACAGTCACCAGCATACAACCAGGCAAAACTACAGGATAGAACGTAACTAATAGCAACTGCAACCTATAGTTACGTTCCCAGAAACTAGAAGCAGGAATACTACCAGTCACCAACATGGTGATGGCAGAATCCAAGCTATCTGGATAATGGACTTACCTGATCCACTGCGGGTGCAGCGAACGTCCAAGCATGGAACTAGACAATACACAATGATAAGAAAAATAACAAACAGCTCAACTAACGGATAAATATATATCAGCAAGTCTGCATATATATTTATCAAAAACTAGCTAAAGCACAATTAATAAGGTCGCATAGAACTACAATAACAGAACTATACAGAGAAACAAGGTACCCAGTAGATCAGCGTACTGACCACTATGATGGGCGGGGTATGAAATGGGAGGCAGACTTTTATGCTGTTTCTGTGACAGAAGAAGAAAAGCGTTGGCACTACAGTATTTGCGCTGAATTTGAAAGGATATAGCATATAACACACACCTCTTCATCCACACTTCTGGTATTGGTAGCGTGCTCTGGTTGATTAGAAGTTGCAATACGATAAAGGAGAGGATAGGGAGACAATCAGCGCTGCTTCTATTGCTATTTAATCCAGAGTGCGGTGGAACACATGTAAACAATCCAATACAGTATATCTTCAAATTGTGGCATCAAAAATATTAATTCAACATAAACATGCATGAACATACCATTGTCTGAGGTAGTGTGGTAGCGGTGGGTGCTGGGCACAGATAGCCTTACAGCAGTTTTAAGCAAAATCTGCACCCCTACGGAGGCTGCCTCCGTAGAAGCGCAGATTTTGCGTGAAACGGCCGTAAGGCTATCTGTGCCCAGCACCCACCGCTACCACACCACCTCAGACAATGGTATTCATGCATACAGTATTTACATTGAATGAATATTTTTGATGCCACAATTTGAAGATACACTTTATTGGATTGTTTACATGTGTTCCACCGCACTCTGGATTAAATAGCAATAGAAGCAGTGCCGATTGTCTCCCTCTCCTCTCCTTTATCGTATTGAGACTTTTATGCTGGCATCCAGGGCCGGCCCGCCCATGAGGCGGGGTGAAACTTTTGCCTCAGGCGGCACTTCTGGGGGGGCGGCACCCGCCCGTCCGTGGGTGTGGGGGGCCACCCGAGCTGGAGGGGATAGCGGGCAGGAAGGGGGTATTGGGCCTAGCGGCGGGGAGGGGGATCGGATCCCCCCTCCCTCGCCTGGGTCCCCCGTCCTCCGCTCCCATCCAGCTTTAAAAAGTTCCGTGCTGGCTGCAGCTATGTGTAAGAGGCAACGGGCGGGGATCACTCACCTCTTCCTCGTTCCAGCGTGCACTCCACTGACGTCACTTCCTGCGGCGTTGCAGGAAGTGACATCAGTAAAGCGCAGGCTGGCCTGGAACGAGGAAGAGGTGAGTGATCCCCGCCCGTTGCCTCTTACACATAGCTGCAGCCAGCACGGAACTTTTTAAAGCTGGAGGGGAGCGGAGGACGGGGGACCCAGGCGAGGAAGGGGGGGGTCCGACCCCCCTCCCCACCGCTAGGCCCAATACCCCCTTCCTGCCCGCTATCCCCTCCAGCTCGGGCGGCCCCCCACACCCACGGCTTGGGGCGGCGATTTCTTTGGAAATTGCCTCAGGCGGCAAAAATTCTAGGGCCGGGCCTGCTGTCATCAAATGAATGCAGGTATGCAAATCTCCACACAGCTGAATGGTAATCACTCAATCCTGAGCTGACTTGATTACCATTTGCTAGCTGGCTGTGAATGCAAAGGACCCCCATAAGAAATACATGCAGTGTTATGTAACAACATGCAGGCAGGAAATCCAGGGCTATCTGGTCGCAGTTCAGCTGCAACAAGCAATTGGGGGAATGATGACAGCATCCTGAGCTGCCCAGGACTGCAGAGCGATTGCAAATGACAATGAGACCCATTGCAAATACACAACCGAATGCAAGCAGATAAGCCAGAACTGTCTGTTTGCAGCTCCACTGCAACGGACAGAATACGCTACAGGAGCGATCCTTACAGTAGCTTTACGCAAAGATGCTTTTTGCTGTCCTCCCCCCACAGGCTAGCTCTACTCAATAACTGAGTAAACTGAATCAGAGACTGCATTTGATCGAGGTGAAATGATCAAAGAAATGTGTCAGAGGAGCAGCTGATCCCATTCTCATCACCCCAGCAGCCAGAACACAATGAGATTTCTTTTCATTCTTTTTCAAGGCTAACCTCTCCGGATGTACATGCAGTGCTTTGTCTCTTTCTGTGATTAGTGACAATATGCTACTACTCTGGCAGCAGTGCTTTCTGAAATCCCTTGTATCACTCTATAGTAAATGGGAACAGGCACATGTCCTATAGTAGGTCCTGTGTGCCTACTTTCTACCTCTTCTTCAGTGCTGAAATGCACGCACTTGTCAAATTTTGTTAAATGTAGATCGTTTGGCATTGCAGAATGCTCTGGTTTGTGAAATAATGACATCTGTGAAATGTACAGATAAAAGGCATAAAGTTAATAGGACTTTATTCATTTTTCTATGCATTACTACACTCATCTAAAGCATTATTAGGAACACTATACTAATATAAGGTGTTAGATCCCCTTTCGCCTTCAGAACTGCCTTAATTCTACGTGGCATTGATTCAATAAGTTGCTGAAACCATTCTTTAGAAATGTTGGCCCATATTGATTGGATAGCATCTTGCAGTTGATGGAGATTTGTGGGATGCACATCCAGGGCACGGAGCTCCCATTCCATCACATTCCAAAGATGTCGTATTGGGTTGAGATCTGGTGACTGTGGGGACCATTTTAGTACAGTGAACTCATTGTCATGTGGAAGAAACCAATTTGAAATGATTCGAGCTTTGTGACATGGTGCATTATCCTGCTGGAAGTAGCCATCAGAGGATGGGTACATGGCGGTCATGAAGGGATGGACATGGTCAGAAACAAAGCTCAGGTAGCCTGTGGCATTTAAACGATGCCCAGTTGGCACTAAGGGGCCTAAAGTGTGCCAAGAAAACATCCCACACACCATTACACCACCACCATCAGCCTGTACAGTGGTAACAAGGCATGATGGATCCATGTTCTCATTCTGTTTATGCCAAATTCTGACTCTATTGAGACTCATCAGACCAGGCAACTTTTTTCTAGTCTTCAACTGTCCAATTTTGGTGAGCTTGTGCAAATTGTAGGCTCTTTTTCCTATTTGTAGTGGAGATGAGTGGTACCCGGGTGGGTCTCCTGCTGTTGTAGCCCATCCGCCTCAAGGTTGTGCGTGTTGTGGCTTCACAAATGCTTTGCTGAATACCTCGGTTGTAGCGAGTGGTTATTTCAGTCAACGTTGTTCTTCTATCAGCTTGAATCAGTTGGCCCATTCTCCTCTGACCTCTAGCATCAACAAGGCATTTTCGCCCACAGGACTGCCGCATACTGGATGTTTTTCCCTTTTCACACCATTCTTTGTAAACCCTAGAAATGGTTGTGTGTGAAAATCCCAGTAACTGAGCAGATTGTGAAATACTCAGACTGGCCTCTCTGGCACCAACAACCATGCCACACTCAAAATTGATTAAGGCTAGGTCCACACTAGGACCGTTGCAGATCAGTTCTGTTTTAAACGGATCCGTTTTTCTCAACTTTTTTTTTTCTTCCCTTATTTCTCATAAAAATGCCTTTTTTTGTAGCATACGTTTCCAGTCCGTAGAAACGTATGCCGAGCTGTGGGGGAAGAGGCAGTCACCATGCTGGAGGGGTATAGCAGGCAGGACAGGGGTGGCAGTGGTCAGCGGGGAGGTGGGTCGCCCCCCCTCCCTCACCTTGGTCCCCTGTCCCCGCTACCCCTACAGCTACTTTCCAAAATTTGTTAAAATATATAATGGGAGCGAGCAGGGAGCTTAACTTCTCCTACTTCCACTGCTTCGGTTCATGATCCAGTTCTTTTTAATGAATCGATTCGAATGAATCGATTCATTGAAAATAACTGAACTTCCCATCACTATGCGCCACTGCCTGCAATGTAACCCTCTATACTTTGGAGGGTGGCATTGCCGGCAGTGACACTTGTGATGGGAAGTTCGGCTCTTTTCAATGAATAAATTCATTCAAATCAATTCATTAAAAAGAATCGGATCATGAACTGAAGCGGGGGAAGTAGGAGTAGGTAAGCTCACACAGGTGAATCCAGTTATGAGAAAGAGTATTTAAGGGGGGTCAATTGAAATTTCTCTCCTCTTTTAATTTTCTCTGAAGAGTAGCAACATAGGGGGTCTCAAAACAACTCTCAAATTACCTCAAGACAAAGATTGTTCACCATCATGGTTTAGGAGAAGGATACAGAAAGCTGTCTCAGAGATTTCTGCTGTTTGTTTCCACAATTATGAACATATTGAGGAAATGGAAGACCACGGGCTCAGTTCAAGTTAAGGCTCGAAGTGGAAGACCAAGAAAAATTTCAGCTAGACAGAAGCGATGAATGGTGAGAACAGTCAGAGTCAATCTACAGACCAGCACCAACGACCTACAACATCATCTTGCTGCAGATGAAGTCACTGTGCATCGTTCAACCATTCGGCACACTTTACACAAGGAGATGCTGTATGCGAGAGTGATGCAGAGGAAGCCCACAGCACAAACAGAGCTGCTTGATGTATGCTAAAGCACAATTGGACAAGCCAGCTTCATTTTGGAATAAGGTGCTGTGGACTGATGAGTTATTCGGGCATAACAAGGGGCGTTATGCATGGAGGAAAAACAACATAGAATTCCGAGAAAAACACCTGCTGCCTACAGTAAAATATGGAGGTGGTTCCATCATGCTGTGGGGCTGTGTGGCCAGTGCAGGGACTGGGAATCTTGTCAAAGTTGAGGGACGCATAGATTCCACTCAGTATCAGCAGATTCTGGAGACCAATGTCCAGGAATCAGTGACAAAGCTGAAGCTGCGCCGAGGCTGGATCTTTCAAGACAACGACCCTAAACACTGCTCAAAATCCACTAAGGCATTCAGTATCCAGTATAGCGCTCCGCCTCCCCCCCCCCCCCGCTCCCCCCGCAGCCGCTGCTGCTATTACCTGGTCAGCCAGCGGCCACTTCCTCTAATCCGGGTTCTCCTCTCCATGCGTAAGTGGCGCACTGCTGCTGTGACGAGGCAGGAAAGAGCGGTTCCCCTGGTAACGGCAATACACATCGCCGCTACAGGAAGCCAAAACTGGGGTCAAAAATACGGCTTGTATGCGAGTATATATATATATACATACACACACACACACACAAACATCACTTCCTGGTTAGCTACCCTGTTTTATGTTTGTAAATACTGCCTGAAATTGGCGATTAAAAGCCAGGATCGCGGCGGGGAGTGGTGGAAACAGAAAAGAGGGATCCAGGAGATCACAGTGACTCGATTGATATGTTTTTTATTGTACAAATCAGACAGTACAGATTCTCTTTAAGGTAGCTGGAAATTTAGGCGCCCACGGGGTAATGGATGACTTGGGTGCCCCATATGTACTAATGCAAATATTGTTAATATGGTGCCCAAAGCAGAAATTTGTGCACCAGATAAATATGTCTTAGGGTTAGGCACCACCAGGGAGGAGTCTTAAAGCTAGGCACCACCAAGAAGGGGTCTTAGGGATAGGCACCACCATGGGGTAGGGGTATTAGGGTTAGGCACCACTGGGGGAGGTCGTAGGGTTATGCATCACTGGGGGAGGTCGTAGGGTTAGGCACCACCAGGGGGGTCTAAGGGTTAGGCACTACCAGGGAGGTCTTAGGGTTAGGCACTACCAGGGAGGTCTTAGGGTTAGGCACTACCAGGGAGGTCTTAGGGTTAGGCACCACCAGGAGGGTCTAAGGGTTAGGCACTACCAGGGAGGTCTTAGGGTTAGGCATTGGTAGTGGAGGGTTCTGTGTGAGAGTAGGGTTAGTTTGAGCTGTAAATTTGTGGAGATCCGAATTTTACCATTTTATTGTGTCCTGTGATAGGGGAAAAAGTTTCTGTGGTTTTCCAATATCCCCCGGAAAATTCTGCAGCCTGTGATTGGTCCAATGCTGCAGAGCTCTGAGTCTGGGCAAAGATATTTGAGTTGCAGTAGTGCAGTACTTCCACGGGCTACTGATTTCCAATTACCTCTGAAGTAAGTCCTTTTCCAATTGGGAAATCGGTATTTCGTAGAAGTTTTTTGACCATCCCTACCCACTGGCAGCTCAATGCTTACTAGAGGGGTGAGTGATCCCTATTCAGCTTTATTAAGAGTGGAAAATCTGGGAGAGTGAATTACGGCTTTCATTATTTAAACTCAAGGTATTTACTGCCTTTAAAACATCTACAGTAGGTAAAGATGATACAACCGCATAGTATGTTAAAAAGAAATGGTGTCAAAGGTCCCCTCCTCTGTAAGGGGATGCCTGTTCCTTCTTAGCACAAATGGTGTTGTTTACTCTCATTGCAAATCACTTTGCTTGTCCATCTTGAACTGCAGAGTTAGACCTCCTATATTGTGCCATTCACTTATTCAAGGGAAACACGATCTCTCCAATGTACAAGGGCCGGCACTACCATAGAGGCAAAGGGGGCAATTGCCTCAGGGCCCGCAAGTGCTGCTGGCCCCCCAGCTCTCCTCTTGACTTGTGCTCCCCAGTTCCCCTGCAAAGTTTTGCCAGCATAGCAGCTTAATGCTTCAGCGTGCTGCTTCATCCATTCTCCACGTCTTCATCCCTGATCACTGCCTCTTCTCCATGACCTATTGCAGTTCATTAGGCAAAAACATGCACCAGGTCACTGAGAAGAGGTGGCCCTGTGGGGCTGAAGATGAGAGTGCATGGACCAATGGAGCAGTGCACCTGGGACAGGTGAGTCGCTACGCTGACAAAAACAAATCAGGGGGCACTGGGGTGTACAGTAGAGTTGAGGGGGGAGGGGAGATCTGCAGTTGACTCAGGGGCCCAGAGGGTGAATATGCTGTATAAGGGGGGGGGGGGGCAGTAAGGCCCCCAGGTTAGTTTTGCCCCAGAACCCACTTGTGGCTTGAACTGGCAACGCAACCTTCAATGCACATATCTCTGTATTTGTCAGTACAATGTACAGCATACACCATACTGCTTTGCTTGTGCTTGTTTGTTGGCTCCGCATGATGTACACATTTCTGCCTCAGCCGCGTGCTACTGGATTTGACACTACAGATTGTGCTGAGTGTCTGAAACATCAGTCATGTTTAAGCTAACAGTATTGTCCTACAATCTCTGTTTCTCTCTGTTGTTCCTGTGTTTTCCTTTGACTGTGCAGTTGTCTACTGCTATCTGGAGCTTCTGGATCAAGAAGCCACTCATCCTAAAGGACACTCAAAGCGAAAATAAACTAATGAAATAAACGATTGTATCTATCTTCCTTCTCCTAAAAATGACTTTTTAAGATATTCCACAGTTTTATTTTATGTTTAAATCTAATTTTTAAGTTTTAACTGTTTTATAGTTTTTGCTCAATGACACATTCATTGACGTATGCCAGAGCTAAAATCTATGAACTAGTGAACCTTTTTATGTCTTTCCTGCTCTCAGAAGCCATTTTCTGCTAGGAAAATGTTTTGTAGTTGGAATTTCTTATCAGTGAGGGTCACACTGTAGTCACTTCCTGTCTGAGTCAGGAATGAGTCAGCCACTTACATACCTAATATTTCACTCTTTTAGGCAGCAAAAGAAAAAAAGGAACACAGCATAGTTATTAGTGAGCTTGGCACTGTACATACACATGTCTATCTCATCATGTCACACGTCACTTCGGTTATCCTTTATGTAGTTGTTGGACCATACTCTTTTTGGCTAGGTGTCAAGGGCCGTATGCTGGGCTATACTCTTACTGTATGTCTAGATTGCTGAAGGCTGTACACATGTAGTACTGTTGTCTGAAACAATCCTGTGTTCATTTTGGGTACTAGTTAATGAATGATAACTTTACAGGCATAAAGCCCAGCCCGTTATTTTATGTGATGGAAGGAAGATGAGTAGGAGGCATAACACATGTATCTGCAAGAACATTAATAGTAAACAAACTTACTGACTGAAGAGAAACAGGAGGGTGTTCTTGGCCAGGAGGCAACTTCTCCACATTTATCTTTAAAAACTACATTTTTAGAGCACAAAGTTTCTTGCCCCACCACCATTGTTAAACACTTGTCAAAGATTCTACTTGCATTCCAGATGAATGGAGACTTAAAAACTAAAATAAGGGTGGGGGGAGATTCTAGAGGGAATAATCCAGGGAAAGGGACTTGGGTAAGTATTTTGTTTCTACCCAGTGCCTTTGAAAATGGACCAATCAATTTAAACCCAAGTTTAAATTGATTGGTCCATTTTCAAGCTGTACATATTTGCATGAACATTTGCATGAATTTGCATCGACTTGGAAGAATTTGCATATCTTTGATCATCCCTAGTTCTCACTTCTCTGTACCGTCTGTTGTCTAGGATGTTGTTTGGCCCAACTTCATGGTAGATTGCAGCTTTGACGCCATCTATCCCGTTCTGCTTGGCCTTCCTCTTTTAACACTCTAGCAAACCTTGAAACTCACACAAACAAACATATTTACACCATCTACATGGTCTGCTTTGCTGAACAAAAGGCTGTAGTTCAAACCTTTTTAAAGGATAATAAAAAAGAATAATAATACTAATATGCAGAGATAATAATGCCAGTGACGCCTGTTGTGATGCATCCTCCATCATATAAATATTTGATTTAGTTCCACCTTTGTTGCAAGGGCATGTCAGGGCACTCAGCTTGATTTCATTATAGATCATAATCCCACTGTTATTGCGGGACGAGAGGGATGTATCTGAATGGCAGTCAACTGTGAAAATGACGAATGCTGAAAAGTAGAATTCAACAAAATAGTTTAAAAAGAAAAATCCTCCTATTCTTAGACGGAGGGGAAAGTTGGTTTCCTGGGAAAAAAAGAAAATTGCTTTCTTTGTGCTTCTTTTAAATGAACCTTGCTATATCAGAGGTTGACTATGTGGTACCCATAAAATATTAACACTGCATAGAGCAGAAATGAAACCAAGATTTCAGGACATACATACAGAAAGTTCACAATGCTGACATGTTCAGGGTACAGAAGGAAGTTTGAGCAGTGTTTTAACAGGCACTGCAATGGCATTTAGTAGAATGCAATACATTATTCAGGACAGGGCGGTTTCCAGGCTCATAGCTCTCAGGGCAAGGGTGCAAAGATTCCTCCTGACCTCCTCCCCCCATAGACTCAAGCACTCATTGTTGCAATGTGCTAGCCGGAGGTACCCCCTAGTATTAGGTAGTCCTCAGTATAGACGTAGCCCCAAGTATTAGGTAGCAAGAGGTAGCCCCCCAGTATGAGTATCTGAAACCTTGTATAGGTAACCAGAGGAGACCCCAGTATTGGGTGGCTAGATGTAGCCCCCACCAGTATAGGTAGACAGATGGGACCCCAGTGTCAGTAGCCAGAGGAGCCTCCAGTATTACAGTAGGTAGCCAGATCCAGCCTCCCTCTCTCTGCATAGGTAGCTAGAGGCACCCCAGTATTAAGTAGCCAGATGCAGCCCCCCCCCCTCAGTATAGGTAGCTAGAGGCACCCCAGTATTAAGGAGCAAGATACAGCCCCCCGCAGTATAGGTAGCTACATGAGCCCCTAGTATTAGGTAGCCAGATGCAGCCTCCCCTCCCCCGAGGATAGGTAACCAGATTTGCCCCCCCCGCCTCCCCACAGTACTAGGTAGCCAAATGCCCTCCCAAGATAGGTAGCCAGACGTAGCCCCTAGTATAGGTAGCAGATGTAGCCCCTTTCCCCTTATAGGTAGCCAGAATCCCCCCAGTATATAGGTAGTCAGATGTAGCCGCCTTCCCCAGTATAAGTTATCAGATACCCCCCCCCAGTTTAGAAAGTGAGACAAAGCCCCCACAGTATAGGCAGCCAAAGCCCCCAATTATGCAGAGGGCAGCGGAGTAAGAGGTAAGTAACTCACCACTCAGGTCACATGTGTCTCTCCCAGCCTGGATGGTGAATCACTTTATTTTCACTCCACTTGGCTCTGTTTGCATACACCCGGCTTCTCGCGCCTCTGCACCTGTGGCGCCCCCCCCTCCGGCACTGCATCTCAAGGTGGCCACCCTCCTCAACCGTCCCTAGAAAAGCCCATGATTCAGGATACCCAACTTTACATTAATTATCCTGGTTTCAGCATCAAAAACATTTCCTATATTGGTAATACCTCCCACTGATGTTTAGCCAGGGGTTGTTTCTGCTTACTTCGGAACACACAGTGATGCGCCATGCCAGCTGTTACAACCTGTGAGGAATTCAAAATTGTCAGCCAGGGCGAGGAAAGATTTTTAAATGGGAAAGCATAGATTAAATGATTTCTAAAGTAATATTGTAAAAAATAAGTAATTGTATTCATTAAGTTAGGGCTGGTACACACCAGAAGAGTTTTTATGAGCGCTTTGTGATTAAAAAAGCTCCTGCTAATGTTATCCTATGTGTGCATGCACACTGGAGCGATGTGATTTTGTAAAAATCCCCCATGGCATTGCATTAGCCAGAGCTTTTAAAATCTCTAGCTTTTAAAAAGCTCTTGTGGTGATCAGGGGCGTAAGTAGACTTAATAGGGCCCCCCTGCAAAAATGATAGCATGGGGCACATTTTCCAGAAACTGTAGCATTTCTGTTTGTATTAAAGTGGTTTGTGCAGTTACTTGGATGAAAAAAAACCTGTCTGTGCCACAAAGTTTTGTTTTAATATTTAGTTATCTCACCCCTGAAAGAGGAAGCTGAAAAAGGAAGTGGGCAGGGTGATTGGGGTTAATGGCAATCTTTTTGGCTCACTTTTTGATCCTGCTGTTGTAGAGGTCCTGTTGGGAGGGCAAGCTGCAGCCAATGAAGTCCTATTGAGAGTGCAAGCTGCAGCCAATGAGGTCCTGTTGGGAGGGCAAGCTGCAGCCAATGAAGTCCTATTGAGAGGGCAAGCTACAGCCAATGAAGTCTCGTTGGAAGGGCAAGCTGCAGCCAATGAGGTCCTATTGAGAGGTCAAGCTGCTGCCAATGAGGTCCTGTTGGAAGGGCAAGCTGCAGCCAATGAAGTCCTATACACTCTGTAGTCAGGAGGAGCTCCACACCAGAAAGAAGATGAGTGTGCCTCGACCTTCACCTCTGCGTCCACTGAGGTGCTCAAAGCATTCAAGTAGTAAAGAGGTCGGCACCACTCCAAGCATCAGGAAAAGCTCTTTTATTGCATCACCATTGTGGCTTAACAATGACAAACGTTGTTTCGGGCATAGCCCTTTTTCAAATTGCAACAGCCATATACAAACACACATGTGCAGTGCCTTAAATACCCCACCTCCACTAAAATCACCAATCGGTGACTAACTGGGCGGAGACCAGTGGTGGACCTGATGGGGAACTGCAAAGGCTAATATGCAAATCACAATTAACCATTTACCTGCTGACAAAAAGAGTCAATGTAGAGAGTAAACGTGCCTCCATTGATCAAAATGGACAGATCATGTGACATCCAAAACACTTCCTGGCCCTTTCTGGCCAATCAGGAAGAACCACATCATCCAACGGAACAACGCGTCTAAAAAATACGCATGCATGCATGATCATACGCGTAAAACGCCAACCAGCCGCGATGTAACCTCAAAAACGCGAGGAGAAAAAAAACAAAAAACAAAAAAACGAGAAAAACGCGAAAACGACGCGAAAAACGCGGGAAAAACGCGAAAAAACGCAAAAAAACGACGGCAAAACCGCTTCAGAACAGTGCGTCATAAAATACGCATCCCAACATGGCGGTACGCATGGAACACACCCCAAACGCGGAGTGCGCTCCCAAAAGTGTACGACTGATCCACAACGCGTCAAAAAAAACCAAAAAAAACCCGCGAAACATATGGTTATACGCGTAAAAACCGACAACAGAACACTTCAAAACAATGCGTCACAAAGTACGCATCCCAACATGGCGGTACGCATGGAGCACGCCCCAAGTGCGGAGTGCGCTCACAAACGCGTACAGCTGATCCTCAACGCGTCACAAAATACGCAAAACTTATGGCTATACGCATAAGAGCAGAATGCATGCATACCAGAACACTAAAGTTTGACCAACCAAACAAATATAGTGTTCATAGAACCAAAATACCAACTAGACACTCATGTTCCCATACCAAACAAAATCCACAAGTGTGGACAAGTCAATGTTGGCACTATGAAAAAAAAAAAAAAAAAAAAAAAAATTACAGCAGGCAAATGATTCAATACGTCACCCTCAGCAGGTCCATCACAGTACAGCCCAGGGATATCTAAAACAAATACAAAAGCAATAAAATAAATGTAAGATCAAAAGTTAAATGTCAATCAATCAAAAACAGTAGTAAATTGCAGGCATTAAGAAAGACCCCGCCCATCAGATAATAATTGACCCTCAATGAATACAAAATGCTAGGTCATATTCCCGATTGAGTCCATTAGGCTCCATCGTCCCCAACCGTCTTATCCAGAACGCCTCCCTCTTGCGTAGTGCAATCTCCCTATTGCTTCCTCTCCAATCCATAGGCACCGAATCGATAATCTTAACTTTAAGTTGTGTAACTGAATGTTTCATCTGTGCAAAATGTTCAGAAACCGACTGGCCCTGTGTCTTATGTCGTATCGCCGACTTGTGCGACGAAATACGATCCTTAAGGCGTTGCGTGGTCATGCCCACATATGCAAGCCCGCAAGGGCACTTAAGCATATATATGACATAACTAGAGTCACACGTGTAAAAATCTCGTAACCGAAAAAGAGTACCCTGGGACGGGTGAGTGAAGGTATTACCCTTCAACACCATGCCACACATGTGGCACCCCATACATGGGTACATACCCGTACGTTTATTCGCCGGTCGTCCTTTACTCTTTGTATGTAACTTGTCCCATATTGTCGGGGCCCTCTTAAAGGACATCATAGGCGGGTAACGAAACTCGGGAACCCGTGGAAAACCGTCGGATAAAATTCGCCAATGCCGTCGTATGACCCGTGAAATCACATCACTATTCGCACTAAATGTTGACACAAATGGAAGACGGGGGCCAGTCGGTTTCCGCCCACGTCTAGTCCGTGGAGTAAATGTCTCAGACGGGTAGCCTCTTTGTCGAAATCTGCCAATCATTTCATCCCTACGTCTAGTACGTTGGAACTCATTGCTAACTATCCTGTCTACCCGACCCAACTGGCTCCGAGGTATACTGTTCTTGGTACCCATGGGATGGAAGCTTTCATAATGCAATACGGAATTGCGATCAGTACTCTTATTGAACAGATCAATCACCAATTCTCCTCCCTCCCCTCTGGTGATAGATGTATCCAAAAATGATATGGTGTTTAAATCACTGTGGGACGTTAGCCTAATGTAAGGGCAGCAGCCGTGTAACTGAAAAATAAACTCCATAAGGGTCTCATGTGACCCCCTCCATATGCAGAAAACATCATCAATATAGCGCCACCAGCAAATTGCATGCCGGTGGAATAATGCATTATTATAAACAAACGCCTCTTCATATAGGCTCATGTATAAATTTGCATAGGAGGGGGCCACATTTGACCCCATGGCCGTGCCACGACGTTGCATAAAAAATTGTCCCTTAAACTCAAAATAATTAAAGCGTAAAACAATCCCCAGCAAAGTCAAACAAAATCTCCTCTGATCTGAAGAGAGATCAGTACGCGTCATTAAAAACCAATCGACAGCCTCTACACCCCCATCATGTGGGATGGAGGTGTAGAGGCTGTCCACATCAAGGGTAACAAAAAGGATCTGATCATCAGGCAACCGCAATTCCCTAATCTTTTCAAGGAACATGGAGGTGTCCTTCAAATACGAAGGAGTTGACCGAACCAATGGTTGAAGTAAAGCATCCAAAAATTTAGCAAGGGGAACAAATATCCACAATCGGGCGGCCAGGGGGGTTGGCTAGAGACTTGTGAATCTTGGGGAGTGTGTAAATTCTAGGGGTGGAGGGATGATCAGCCTTTAAAAAAGTAAACAGCCCATTATCAATGACATTTTTTCTCAAAGCATCATGTAACACACTATCGATTTGTTTCTGTATCTTTTTTACAAACTCCGGATCCTAAAGCCACTACAGCATGACCTGGAGATGACCATGAGGAGGAAGGTTAACCTGGACCTGCATTCCAGGACTTTGGCAGAATACTGTCACGCCAAGAGGATTCCTCGGTCGATGAGGGCACATGTGGCACCGACATTATTTCCTAATGATGATGCATACTGTGATGTGTGGGCCAACATTTGGAACAAGGCATCATTGGATGCGATGTTGCACACGATCGTCCGCATCCAGCGTGAATTACCCCTACTCACGACAAAGATTGAGGTCTTGACTAAAAAGATTAAGGAGACCCTTCCCGCGGATAAGTTTGATGATTTCATGGATTCTCTTAACAACAAGTTGGGCATTTTGACCAAAAAGATCGAGGAGGATAAGAGGGGCAAATTTACTCGAGATGCTTGTGATTATGTCTCTGGATACGTATATCCGTGGCAGTGACAATCTGGGCTGCGTAATCCTGTTCCTAGAGGAAGAAAACCACCTCGGGGTGGGAGGCCCCCCAGACCTGGCTCCGATTCACCTCGAGAGGAATCCGGGGCCTCTTCACGGGATGATTCCCCAAACTGTGGAAGAGGAGGAGGCATAGGGGAGGGAGGCGCCGGAGGAGGCGCAGCTTCCAAGAAAGTTCTGAGTCCACGGGTATTACGCCGGAGGAGGAAGTAGAGTCCCTTGTGGTAAATATTTCCTCATATACGTTATCTCCGTTAGAGACTCACGTTTTGAATTATGGACTTTCCTTCTGTCCCACTTTTGCCACTGACTTTTTTCAATTAGATCAAGATCTGTTTCGTTTTTTTCGGAACATTAGATTGAAATACTTTTTTTCATGTTTGCCCACTTTTCCTTCTACCAATCAAGAAGATGCTGATGGAGAATTTAGGTTGAAGGAGCTGGGTTTCAGAAACCCTAGCTCTTTTTTACCCCCGAGTCATCCCGTTATTGACAATTTTGTTTCCAAGGTTCAGGGTGACATTAAGAAGTTGGAGGAAGGTGTGAGGAAGGGTGAACATACCCTACATTATAATCTCAGTAGGGATGAGAGGGAGGCTTTGTGTGCCCTGCAGAATAATGTGTCCATCACCATCCGCCCAGCTGATAAGGGGGGGGGGGCGGTGGTGGTGATGGACACGAGTATGTATGAGAATGAGATCTTACGACAGCTTTCTGATAAAGCAGTGTATGAACCACTAATGGGAGATCCCCTGGTGTGGATACAGAAACAAATCGATAGTGTGTTACATGATGCTTTGAGAAAAAATGTCATTGATAATGGGCTGTTTACTTTTTTAAAGGCTGATCATCCCTCCACCCCTAGAATTTACACACTCCCCAAGATTCACAAGTCTCTAGCCAACCCCCCTGGCCGCCCGATTGTGGCCGGGGTTGGCTCGATATTTGTTCCCCTTGCTAAATTTTTGGATGCTTTACTTCAACCATTGGTTCGGTCAACTCCTTCGTATTTGAAGGACACCTCCATGTTCCTTGAAAAGATTAGGGAATTGCGGTTGCCTGATGATCAGATCCTTTTTGTTACCCTTGATGTGGACAGCCTCTACACCTCCATCCCACATGATGGGGGTGTAGAGGCTGTCGATTGGTTTTTAATGACGCGTACTGATCTCTCTTCAGATCAGAGGAGATTTTGTTTGACTTTGCTGGGGATTGTTTTACGCTTTAATTATTTTGAGTTTAAGGGACAATTTTTTATGCAACGTCGTGGCACGGCCATGGGGTCAAATGTGGCCCCCTCCTATGCAAATTTATACATGAGCCTATATGAAGAGGCGTTTGTTTATAATAATGCATTATTCCACCGGCATGCAATTTGCTGGTGGCGCTATATTGATGATGTTTTCTGCATATGGAGGGGGTCACATGAGACCCTTATGGAGTTTATTTTTCAGTTACACGGCTGCTGCCCTTACATTAGGCTAACGTCCCACAGTGATTTAAACACCATATCATTTTTGGATACATCTATCACCAGAGGGGAGGGAGGAGAATTGGTGATTGATCTGTTCAATAAGAGTACTGATCGCAATTCCGTATTGCATTATGAAAGCTTCCATCCCATGGGTACCAAGAACAGTATACCTCGGAGCCAGTTGGGTTGGGTAGACAGGATAGTTAGCAATGAGTTCCAACGTACTAGACGTAGGGATGAAATGATTGGCAGATTTCGACAAAGAGGCTACCCGTCTGAGACATTTACTCCACGGACTAGACGTGGGCGGAAACCGACTGGCCCCCGTCTTCCATTTGTGTCAACATTTAGTGCGAATAGTGATGTGATTTCACGGGTCATACGACGGCATTGGCGAATTTTATCCGACGGTTTTCCACGGGTTCCCGAGTTTCGTTACCCGCCTATGATGTCCTTTAAGAGGGCCCCGACAATACGGGACAAGTTACATACAAAGAGTAAAGGACGACCGGAGAATAAACGTACGGGTATGTACCCATGTATGGGGTGCCACATGTGTGGCATGGTGTTGAAGGGTAATACCTTCACTCACCCGTCCCAGGGTACTCTTTTTCGGTTACGAGATTTTTACACGTGTGACTCTAGTTATGTCATATATATGCTTAAGTGCCCTTGCGGGCTTGCATATGTGGGCATGACCACGCAACGCCTTAAGGATCGTATTTCGTCGCACAAGTCGGCGATACGACATAAGACACAGGGCCAGTCGGTTTCTGAACATTTTGCACAGATGAAACATTCAGTTACACAACTTAAAGTTAAGATTATCGATTCGGTGCCTATGGATTGGAGAGGAAGCAATAGGGAGATTGCACTACGCAAGAGGGAGGCGTTCTGGATAAGACGGTTGGGGACGATGGAGCCTAATGGACTCAATCGGGAATATGATCTAGCATTTTGTATTCATTGAGGGTCAATTATTATCTGATGGGCGGGGTCTTTCTTAATGCCTGCAATTTACTACTGTTTTTGATTGATTGACATTTAACTTTTGATCTTACATTTATTTTATTGCTTTTGTATTTGTTTTAGATATCCCTGGGCTGTACTGTGATGGACCTGCTGAGGGTGACGTATTGAATCATTTGCCTGCTGTAATTTTTTTTTTTTTTTTTTTTTTCATAGTGCCAACATTGACTTGTCCACACTTGTGGATTTTGTTTGGTATGGGAACATGAGTGTCTAGTTGGTATTTTGGTTCTATGAACACTATATTTGTTTGGTTGGTCAAACTTTAGTGTTCTGGTATGCATGCATTCTGCTCTTATGCGTATAGCCATAAGTTTTGCGTATTTTGTGACGCGTTGAGGATCAGCTGTACGCGTTTGTGAGCGCACTCCACACTTGGGGCGCGCTCCATGCGTACCGCCATGTTGGGATGCGTACTTTGTGACGCATTGTTTTGAAGTGTTCTGTTGTCGGTTTTTACGCGTATAACCATATGTTTCGCTTTTTTTTTTTTTTTTTTTTTTTGACGCGTTGTGGATCAGTCGTACACTTTTGGGAGCGCACTCCGCGTTTGGGGTGTGTTCCATGCGTACCGCCATGTTGGGATGCGTATTTTATGACGTACTGTTCTGAAGCGGTTTTGCCGTCGTTTTTTTGCGTTTTTTCGCGTTTTTCCCCGCATTTTTCGTGTCGTTTTCGCGTTTTTTTCGCGTTTTCCCGCGTTTTCGCGTTTTTCTCGCTTTTTTTTTTTTTTTTTCTCCTCGCGTTTTTGAGGTTACATCGCGGCTGGTTGGCGTTTTACGCGTATGATCATGCATGCATGCGTATTTTTTAGACGCGTTGTTCCGTTGGATGATGTGGTTCTTCCTGATTGGCCAGAAAGGGCCAGGAAGTGTTTTGGATGTCACATGATCTGTCCATTTTGATCAATGGAGGCACGTTTACTCTCTACATTGACTCTTTTTGTCAGCAGGTAAATGGTTAATTGTGATTTGCATATTAGCCTTTGCAGTTCCCCATCAGGTCCACCACTGGTCTCCGCCCAGTTAGTCACCGATTGGTGATTTTAGTGGAGGTGGGGTATTTAAGGCACTGCACATGTGTGTTTGTATATGGCTGTTGCAATTTGAAAAAGGGCTATGCCCGAAACAACGTTTGTCATTGTTAAGCCACAATGGTGATGCAATAAAAGAGCTTTTCCTGATGCTTGGAGTGGTGCCTACCTCTTTACTACTTGAATGCCAATGAAGTCCTATTGAGAGGGCAAGCTGCAGTCAATGAAGTCTCGTTGGAAGGGCAAGCTGCAGCCAATGAAGTCCTATTGAGAGGGCAAGCTGCAGCCAATGAAGTCTCGTTGGAAGGGCAAGCTGCAGCCGATGAAGTCCTATTGAGAGGGCAAGCTGCAGCCAATGAGGTCCTGTTGAGAGGGCAAGCTGCAGCCAATGAAGTCCTATTGAGAGGGCAAGCTGCAGCCAATGAAGTCTTGTTGGAAGGGAAAGCTGCAGCCAATGAAGTCCTATTGAGAGGGCAAGCTGCAGCCAATGAAGTCTCGTTGGAAGGGCAAGCTGCAGCCAATGAGCTCCTGTTGAGAGGTCAAGCTGCTGCCAATGACCCCTTCTGGTGATCTGATGATGATGTGCTGCAATCTTCCCTTTCTCCTGCACTGTTCATAAGTCAAACCATTCCACCACACAAGATCTGAGGACTGATTCAATCACAGCAGAATTAAATGACACCACTTGAAGTGAAATACACAACTGGCAGAAACACTTGAAGTGAAAAATACAACTGGTAGAAACAGGCACATTAATATGGTCCATGCCATTGGGATTTATTTTGTCATCATGAAATACAATTATTACTGAGTTCTTCACTTCCCTGTGCACACTTCATTTGTAGAGGAGAAAGTAAGCAGAGCCTTAGCCTTACACTGATCTCATTCTACAGTGTATCACGCAGCAGCAATCTATAAGACAAACACTGGACTTTATTTCTTTCCAGTCTACAATTATTAAGCTCCAGGCAAAGGACAAGCATCCCTATTTACAGAAGTTTTATACAAAAATACCTGCAGACCAAGTCACCTACATAACACAACTAGAGAGGCAGTGAATTAGCAAATAAGGTTGGATCCCAATTTCAGGTAAAATGTAATCATTTAAATGCTTTACCGAGGAAAGTGATCAGGACCATTTTTGTCTTTTATTTGCCATCTGAATCCAGATGTGAAAGATCTGACAAAAAGGGAATAAATATCTGACTGGAACTGGGACTCAAACAGTAACAAAAATACAATTCCAGGCAAATGTTTTATTAAGGGCTTTGCTCTTGCTTCCCTACACTATTTTTTTCATATCTGTATCCTTCCATCTCCTGCCATCGCCTTCATCTGTATACTTCTTTGTTCTTCTGTTCAAGTTATCCTGTTCTTCTGGTCTTTTATGGACATCTTTCCTATTGTTGATTTACCATCTTGCAGAATCCTGCCAAAAAAGCAGCACTTTTAATGAACTGTTCCAAGGAAGGATCTGCAGTGAGACAATTTTGCAGGAACTAAGGCTCCTTTTACATCTAACAACGCGTGCAGGAGCCGTTCTCCTGCAATCATTGAGTAGCCTGCAGCTGTCGTCGGGAATCTGCGGTGCAACGCTGAGTAGCGGCGGTAGTATCAATTAACCCGACAGGGAAACGCCAATTCCCGACGATAAAATGCTCCTGGGTGTGTCGTACCGTGACGCATCAAAACGCAGCGTCGGGTGTGAAAGGTAAAATGACTTGGACTTTCCTTTTACCTTGGTTAACGGAAAGTATCGGCTTTGCGTTAAAACGCTGAAAAAGGGCTCTGGTGTGAAATAGCCCTTAAGGATTTGTTGTTCCATAAACATTCAGCATGCCATCTGACCTTACTAGCTGATGATTGTTTTGGGGCCACCAAGGGTTCCCTTTGCCAAGGCACAGGACAGACTCTAAACACCAAGTTGTGCACAAAACCACAATATAAACCCTTTTCCATGAACCATGCCTTTGTCCAATTAATAACCCTGCCTCCAATTAGTACAACCCATACAACCAATAATTTAACCGGTTCAGCACCGCAATCCGAAAATCTCATGCATCCGAGCAACGTTCACATCCCATTCATTCGCCTATAACTTTATTACTACTTATCACAATGAATTGATCTATATCTTGTTTTTTCCGCCACTAATTAGGCTTTCTTTGGGTAGTACATTTGGCTAAGAATTATTTTTTTCTAAATCTATTTTAACAGGAAGATTAAGAAAGAAATGAAAAAAATTCATTATTTCTCAGTTTTTGGCCATTATAGTTTGAAATTAATATACGCTACCGTAATTAAAACTCATGTATTTTATTTGCCCATCTGTCCCGGTTATTACACCATTTAAACGATGTCCCTATCACAATTTATGGTGCCGATATTTCATTTAGAAATAAAGGTGCATTTTTTCAATTTGCGTCCATCACTATTAATAAGCTTATAATTTTAAATAATATAATAACATATTCTCTTGACATGCATATTTAAAAAGTTCAGACCCTTGGGTAACTATTTATGCTGTTTTTGTTTTTTTTTAATTGTATTTTTTATTTTATTTTTTAATAAAAAAAAGTGTATGTGGGTAATTTTTGGTGTGGGAGGGAAACTGCTAATTTTAAATGTAAAATTATATTTTTTTTTATTAAAATTGTATGTTGGTGCAGTTTACTATTTGGCCACAAGATGAAAAAAGTCCTTGATGCGAATGATCTTGCATCCAGGAACTAAAATGCTGGGGAGATGTTTCCTGGGGGCAGAAATACCGCGCTCTCTGGAGAGAAAGCGTCGGTATTTCTGCGGGGAAGGTAGATCGGTGAATGGGAATTATATTATATATATGTAGAAGAACTTTTTCAATTTTGCCATTTACTGAGTGTTATCTTCTTTGTTGATCCTCCCAGAAGGAGTTAGTTTATACATTGCTTCACATTGACTCACCACTGTCCTGTCTAAATCTGTTCTAGTGCTTATTCTTTCACACATCTCACAGACGTGCTACCTTCACTTGGTTTACATATGTCTGCTACTCAGTACATATGGTATGCATGAGTCACTTGTTTCCCAACAGATGGCCTAAATTTCACATATTACACGGCAGCAGAGGAAAAACTTACACAGAATAATAAACATTTTAAAAACTGAACACATATTTTATGCACGCAATGTAGTAAACCCAGATTTGTGGAGCAAGAGATTTCTGATTAGCCTAGCCTAGGCTATTGCCCAGACACAGAAATGTTAGAATGATGAAGCCCTCAAATCCTTTATTCAACTAAAGTATATACTCTTATAGAGCTTTCTCCATATTCATCCCTGCTTATCTGTACATCCTCATCACAGAAAATCTAAATTAGGATGCTTGGTTACTCCGAGCACATCTCTGACTATCATTATATTTTAATACACCAATATTAGTTTCACAGATTTTCATATACGTGGTAGGCCAAGAGGCCTTCAGCCTGCCTCCTGTGTAACCTGTTTTACTTATCCTAGTGTCCCAAACAGTGGCGTAAATAGAAATCACAGGGCCCCCCTGCAAAACTTTGGATGGGGCTCCCTCCCCCTGCACACTGAATTGGGACTGTCTACAAATCTTTGTCTACAAAACTTTGTAGATTTGTTATCAGTGGCTGAGCAAATGCAGTCATTAGAACAATTGTGAAGAGAGCAAAAAGTTTTTTCTCCTAGCCCTTAGTTGGCAGTCTGAGTCTCTCGGGACAGGACAGACTGAGGCTTCTGGGCCCCCCTGCAGATGCATCTCTTGCAGGGTCTATTGTTACGCCCCTGGTCCCAAAGCAGGATATGCATTGCAATAGATAAACATTCCAGCAGACTTAATTACTTACTACACCAGGTGCAGTATAATCACGGCCTGGGAAAACTTCACTTGAAGTCCAGGGCCGTGAATACACATCTGTGGCGGGCGGCCGCCGCTTGCACATGGCCGTTAGCGGGGAGATAAATGAATGGGAATGCAGTTTCCATTCATTAATCTAAGTCCCCGGGCTAATGAACCTCGGCATCTATTAAATGCCTACTTCATTGTATCTTCCTGGGGTTACAGTGCCATGCATTACTTCCTATTCATGTACACATACGTGAATCAGAAAAAATGTGTGAGAACATCTTGTGACCAAACTGTAAAACTATATCAAAATGCATTTTATTTAATAAAAATCCCAACAATTAAAATTAACTATCCCCCCTCCCCCCCCCCCCCCCCACACACACACACACACAAACTCCCATTGGACTTGATTCACAAAGCAGTGAGTGATAACTGTTATAATGCTGTGAAAAGTGCTTTGCGCGAAAGTTAGCGTGAAAACGGTTATCACACAAAAAAAAATTGCACGTTAACATTCCGCGTTCGCGCGATGCATTCGCGTTATTGCGCAAATGTGATTTTTTGCAAAAACACTCTAAAACGCAGGCAAAGCACTTGTTCACAGCCATAACAGTTATCACGGCTTTGTGAATCAAGCCCATAGTACCCAAAGTACCCAATGACATTACAAAAAAAAACATAAATAGTTACCTTGGGACTGAACTTTTTTAATAGGTATGTCAAGAGGGTATATTACTGTTGTTATTTAATTACCAGGATTGTAATTAGTGATTGACGCAAAACTGAAAAATGCACCTTTATTTCCAAATAAAATATTGGTGCTATACATTGTACTAGAGAGATATTTTAAACATTGCAGTAACCGAGACAAATGGGCAAATAAAATGTGTGGGTTTTAACCACAGTAGAACGTTTTTTATTAACCTCCTGAGCTCAGCTATACCGCCACAGGGGATCACATGACCCTGGGTGGGTTTTTTTTAATAAAAAAAGTTTTAGATCATGTAGCTAGCACTTGTTGCCCCTGATCACCGCCGGCACCCTCTGATCCCCCCGATCGCCGCCCTTATACATACCTCCCCCTGGAACCTGCAATGGCGCAGCCTCTCCAATACCCTCCAGGCGTCGATATGGAGAGGTTCGGGACTGCGCATGACATCATGACGTCGATGACGTCATGTCCGATCGTCGCCATAGCGATGACAGAAGCTGTTTGGGGAAGTTGCGGTTCTCACGGGATAGGTAAATATAGCCGGTGGCAATCGGGGGGGACCAGAGCAGTGCCGGGGGACTTGGGGCGCATGTGTAGCTAGCCTAGTGCTAGCTACACTATTTAAAACAAATTTAAAACAAAAATTTCCCCCCCGCGGACGCGTGGCCGCAGCAATTGAACGCCAGCGAGGCCGAAAACTGAGAAATAATATTATTTTTTTTTATTATTCTAATTAAAATGCATTTAAAATAAAATGATTCTTGGCATAATGGTCCTCCCAAAGAAAGCCTAATTGGTGGCGAAAAAAACAAAATATAGATCATTTCATTATGATTAGCAGTGATTAAGTTATTGGCGAAGGAATGGAAGGAGCGCTGACAGGTGAAAATTGCTCTGGTTCTAAAGGGGTAAAAACCCCTCAGTGGTCAAATGGTTAAAGCTTGTACCCACTACACGATTTTTCCAGTGACTGCCGTTTTTTTGAGCGACCGTTTCCACAATCTCGAGACGTGAGTACAGGCATACGATTACATGAATGATGTTTGGGGATGCGCAGCGATAACGACCGTCATGGAGGATCGGATCGCTATTATTATATGGAGCTGCTTTTCCCATTCACAGTGGACACCAGTATTGACATGGCCATCTACACAGCACCAGTCTTCTGAGCATGCTTGCAGGTGTTGCAAATCTAGGCTGTATCTAGGCAACAGAGGACATCTTTGATATTGGAAGTTAAGGGAGCTAAAGAAAATGTCTTATTTTGTAAATACAACCTTAAATCATTACAGGGGAGATTCAAACAGCCTTAATTTCTTCAAGATTTTGCTGCTTTATCTTTAGCTTGCAAGTCAAAAAAAAAATTGACAGATGGAAGAGGCATTTAGGGGGTAGGGCATTTTCTCCTTAGACAGCTTGATAGCTTAAAATGTGTATCACTATTCCAAATCATTTGAGGACCTTTTGTAACCCTCTCCAAGCTTGCAGGCAAAAATGGCTGAATGCATCCCAAGTATTCCATGTGCAGTTCTTTCTTCCATGTGTAACATCCATGTAGAGCAGCCCTTCCTTTTTATGTACAGCTCACTTGTGCAGCTTCTACCCTCTTTCATGTATTGGACCCCATTTGCAGACTTCCTATTCTGTTTGCAGCCTCCTCTTCCATATGCAGCAGTCTCTCTTCCACATCCAGGTGCCCCTTAAAGAGAATCTGTATTGTTAAAATCGCTCAAAAGTAAACATACCAGTGCGTTAGGGGACATCTCCTATTACCCTCTGTCACAATTTCGCCGCTCCTCGCCGCATTAAAAGTGGTTAAAACAGTTTTAAAAAGTTTGTTTGTAAACAAACAAAATGGCCATCAAAACAGGAAGTAGGTTGATGTACAGTATGTCCACACATAGAAAATACATCCATACATAAGCAGGCTGCATACAGCATTCCTTTTGAATCTCAAGAGATCATTTGTGTGTTTCTTTCCCCCATGCACTGAAGTTTCAGGCTGCTCTTTTCTTCCTGCAAACAGCTTTGCCCTTGTTTGTAATTCCTCAGTATGTGAAAGCCCAGCCAGCTCAGAGGACGATTTATCCAGCTGATTAGAGCAGCTTCTCTCTTCTCTCTTATCTAAATAACACACAGGCAGTGTGCATAGATGGGCCAGGAAGGGTGAGTTTATAGCAGAACCACAACACTGAAGAACTTGGCAGCCTTCCAGACACAGGCCGACAAGTCTGACAGGGGAAAGATACATTGATTTATTACAGAGACTGTCATAGTAGAAAGTGCTGCAGTTAGCCAGACCACATTAGAATAGCTTTTGGAACTTGTAGGATGATAAAAAACAGGATGCAATTTTTGTTACGGAGTCTCTTTAAACAGAATTTGCCCTAAGCCTTTGCCCTGAGTGGCCTTTTCAGAAATCTGGCACTGGGCGTGTGGTATTTTTTTAACCAATTAGCAGCTTCAATACAGGTAGTCCTCGACTTATGAACGCCCGACTTACGAACGACCCGCTGATACGAACGCCTGTCGATTCGCTGCAATGACGTCACAAAGTACCTCTTCTGCTGCCCGTTCCTTAAGCAGAGTAAGCACAGCGGAAGCCACATCAGGGATGTCTCACCTGTTTCATGGTGGTGTAAGGTCCCATCGTGCTGTGCCTACTCTGCTTAAAGAATGGGGCAAAGGTGGCACAAGGGGGCACAAGTGACACACAAGGGGACACAAGTGACACACACGGAGACAAAATGACACATAAGGAGGCACAAGTGACACACAAGGAGGCACAAGTGACACACAAGAAGGCACAAGTGACACACAAGGGGGCACAAGTGACACACAAGGAAGACCAATGAGACACGGTGGGACATAGATGAGACAGAGGGGGACACTGGAGGCACAAAGGACAGAGATGGCACAGTGTCCCGACATAAGAATGGATTCAGGTTAAGACTAACCGGGGACTACCTGCAAATTCCTTGCTCGATCAGTTTCAATCTGGCTTCCGGCCAAACCACTCCACAGAAACAGCACTCACCAAAGTAGCTAATGATCTCCTCACAGCTAAATCCAAAGGCTATTATTCCATACTCATCCTTCTAGATCTGTCATCAGCATTCGACACTGTCGACCACACTCTACTCCTACAGATCCTTTCATCTATAGGAATAAAGGACCTCTCTCTCTCCTGGATATCTTCCTACCTGTCTGGAAGGTCTTTCACTGTTTCTTATTCAGATCAGGCCTCCTCTTCACATCCTCTGTCTGTAGGGGTACCTCAAGGCTCTGTCCTCGGTCCCCTCCTCTTCTCCATCTACATGCACGGTCTTGGTAACTTAATCAGCTCATTCGGTTTCCAATACCACCTATATGCAGACGATACACAACTGTACCTCTCGGCCCCAGACCTTAACTCCCTCCTCACACGGGTTCCCGACTGCCTGTCCGCTATCTCCTCTTTCATGTCCTCTCGCTTCTTAAAACTCAATATGAATAAAACTGAACTAATAGTCTTTCCACCATCCCTGTCCACCCCTTTGCCTGATATTACAATAAATGTTAACAACACGTCTATAACATCAGTTCCCAAAGCACGGTGCCTGGGGGTAATATTTGATTCTTCTCTCTCATTTACTCCTCACATTAACTCCCTAACCAGCTCCTGCCATTTCCAACTGAAAAACATAGCACGTATCCGACCTTTTCTCTCCCATGACACAACCAAAATGTTAGTACATGCTCTTATTATATCTCGAGTGGACTATTGCAATATATTGCTTGGTGGACTTCCAACTAACCGACTAACACCGCTCAATTCTGTACTGAACTCTGCTGCTCGACTCATTCATCTCTCCTCTCGCTCTTCCTCTGCTGACCCTCTCTGTCAAGCTCTTCACTGGCTACCAATTAATGAGAGGATTCAGTTCAAACTCTTAACCATAACCTACAAAGCTCTCCACAATCTCTCTCCCCTGTACATCTCCTTACTAGTCTCCAGATACCAACCCAACCGCAATCTCAGATCTGCACACGAGCTTCTTCTATCCTCTTCTACAATTACCTCCTCACATTCACGTGTACAAGACTTCTCACGTGCCTCACCCCTCCTCTGGAATGCCCTTCCACAACACATCCGCCACTCTCCCACCTTTGAAATCTTTAAACGCTCCCTCAAAACCCACCCTTTCCGACAAGCATATTCTCTAGCTTAGGCCATGCACCCACTAAATAACCTAATTACGCACTGCCTGTACATATACTGTATACTTCCCCCACCTCTTGTTTCCACCCCATTCCTTTAGATTGTAAGCTCGCAAGGGCAGGGCTCTCACCCTTTTGTGTCATGGAATGTTATTAATTCAATTGCTTGCACACTGTTAGAAATTTATACATTTTAGTCATCCTGTTAAATCAAATTGTAATCAGCAGTGCTGTATCTTGTATCAGTGTTCATATTTTCATGTATATCATTGTCTGTATCATTATGTATCCCTTGTTTGTTTTCTTACATTGTACAGCGCCACGGAATATGTTGGCGCTTTATAAATAAATAAATAATAATAATAATAATCAAAGTAATCTCGTTTGAGAGAAGTGCACTGCTTTTGACCTCAGTTGGTGGAACTGGCTGAGCTGTAAATTGGAATGCTTTGATATCTCTCTACTAACAGAAAATATAAAAACTGAAGTCCTTTGTTATTGCCTCACACTGCCATTTAGTGACAAGTGGCCATAAATACACATTACAGCAGTACTACCGTAATTGAAGCAAGAAATATAATAAGTAAAAAATTAAATGTGCTAAAATAAATTGACCTGGAGCACTTGCAAGCCTCTAAATAAATTGGCTGCTAAAGAATTAACATGCAAACACAGGGAGCTGAAAATGTAATGTATTAACTTCATTTCTACTGATAGCTTGATATGCTTTTTGGCCACTGACAATGTGTAAAAAAAGAAGATTCTAGGGAGCGGATCAATGCACTGCTTATACCGTTTGCTAAAATGAGCATAAGACCATCCTGTTTATGCACTACCAGTAAACACACCTAGCCTCTCAATGCAATTAAACATTATTTGAATGAGGACTAAGTGATCAAAAGGACAAATAACATAACATTCTTTGAAAAAAATGAATGCTATTACCAGAGAGAAAATTGATTTATTTGAAAAATGGTGGTTCTCCTGGATTGAAAACACTGGAGCATGGAAGGCTACACAATAATTCAAGGATCTTAGCCTGTCTTCCACCATATAATTTAGAGCATTGATTATGATACACTAGTGCTTAAGGAAATGATGAGAGAGACGACAACTGATTGATGTTCTCTGTTGTTAAGTTTGTTAGTTGTCAAGCCGGTTGCTCATCGACAAATTGACTCTCAGTATGAATGGTTATCTTGTAAGCTTTAACAGCATGGATCTAATGATTTATACTGCCTGCAAGGGGTCTATATATCTGGCACAATGTGGAATGTACTTACCCTGATACACTTCTATCAATAACAAGCTTTCAAACTAATGTCTGTTTTGGGTGTGTTGCTAATATTGTGTACAAACAAAGTTATTTGTAAAAGAAAAAAGTGTTGAATGTAGTGCAAACTAGGCACTGCTGATGTACAGTTCCAGAATTGTTCCAAAGGGCTGGGTTCCACAATAGGTAAAATGCAAATATTTTTTCTGTACACTTGATTTGCAGTTTTGGTGCTGTTACAAAGTCTAATTCAATTACAGCGAAGGGGAAAGTGCTCCACTTCCTGCCCAGTGCTGCTGGCTCCTAGCTTCTACCAATGGTAGATCATGCACCTGGTAGTTGTCTACAGATTTTACAACTACCTTATCATCATTACTGGACCAAAGCTCAAAATAATCAGTGGTGCCTCTGTTTCTCCATGCCTGTGCTCCCCTGTAGCTTGGGAGGTAGAGGAGATACATGCAGCCTCAGTGGCGGAAGAATAAGCCAGCTAATCTGTCCTTCAGGCCAAGTGGATCTTCCATTCAACTGTGTGGTGGGAACCCATGTAGTTACTCTTATAAATGGGATCCACAGAAGAACACACTTTTCACCTGACCTATAGAGATAGCCCAAACGGTTTGCCGGCGAATGGTTCCTGGCGAACTTTGGGTGGTTCGTGTTCGCCGGCGAAGGCGAACTTTTACGGAAGTTCGATTCGCCCCATAATGCTCCATTGAGCTCAATTTT